>NC_056732.1:888887131-888944631 GCF_019279795.1 Protopterus annectens
GAGTACCTGCTTGTGCATAATGATGAAGAAGCTAGACAACTGCATTTGTGTGACAGAAAGAATAGAAATGAAATAGAATGCAATGTGGATATGATGTTTTCAGTGATGACTTTAGGTGAGAAACCTGGCAGTAAGACTTGGCCAGGACCTGACAATATCCTGGGCTGTGTTTTACATGAACTACAAAATGAACTGGCACTACACCTGAGTACCATGTTAACTCACAGCCTCATTTCAGGGTTTGTTCCTGCAGAGTGGTGCACTGCTATGGTCATCCCACTCCACAAAAGGGAAGCAACTACAGATCCTGGAAACTACCGCCCCATTAGCCTGACGAGTCTGATATGTAAGGCCATGGAGTGCATCATCATGGACCTTATCAACAGGGACATTGGGAATCTCCAAACTCTGGACCCCATGCAGTTTGGGTTTGTGAAAGGCAGATCATGCCTGCTTAACCTGATAGGCTTCTTCGCGTCAGTCACCAGAGCTGTGGATGAGGGCAAGGTAGTGCACAAGCCCTACCTAGATCTTGTCAAGGCCTTCTACACCATACCTCACTCAAGAATCATAAATAGACTCATTAAACTGGGCATAAACCCCATATGTCATAAGATGGGTGACCAACTGGCTCACTGATAGAACCCACACTGTAAAAGTAGCCAAATCTAAATCTGATTGCTAACCAGTTGCAAGCAGTGTTCTACATGGATCGGTCCTGGGTCCTCTCCTACTTGGCATCTACTTCCCTGAAGTCCAAGCCAACACAAAGGGACTCTGGTTGACCAAGTTCACAGATTACTGCAAATTGCAAGCAATTATAGATTCTCCTGTGGATGCAGACATCCTACAACAAGACCTCACTGAGACCAATGACTGGTGTAAGAACTATGGCCTCAAGCTCAATGCCAAAAAGTGCATTGTCATTCCCTTTGGGAAAAATTCAGTGCCCATGAATTACCACATAGGCGGTAGTCTTCTAAACACCAAAGGAGTGATAAGAGTCCTGGGGACACAGGTAGACAGCAACCTCTCCTTTGATAACCACATTACCACTGTGGTCAGAAAGTCCTTCTATGTAGCATATCTTATCACAAAAGGTTTCTCATTCAGAAAGAAAGAGGTCATAGTCCCTCTTTACTCACTCCTCATTAGACTTATTATTGAATATAACCCCCCATTTGGTATGTACCTCACTAGGCACCTGCAACAACTGGAAAAGCCACATAAATACCTAACTAAGAGGATCATAGGCTTTAGACATATGCCCTACACTGACAGTCTCAAAAAAACTCCAGCTATACTCGGTCTCATATCGCCTACTTAGAGGCGATCTCTGCTTGACATACAAAGCCATGTCTGACCCGGAGCTGCTATACATGCTACACCTAAAGAAATCCCAATCCCTCTGCACCACATGCTCCAGGGACCTAAACCTCATTACCACCATAAACAGAACATGCTGGAAGGGCAGGTTCCTAACCCAGCGACTTCCCATACTCTGGAACAAACTCCGAATTCACATCAAGCAGAGCACTTCACTGGCCCTTTTCAAGAGAAATCTTGATGAGTGGATGGGCAATAGGAAGTTCACCCTGGGGATCACTTCAATGGCCCTGCTTGACAGGGGTACTGGAAACTAACTGTGGGTGGCAGTTACCTTGGGGATCACCTCAGTGGCCTTGCTTGACAAGGGCACTAGGAACCAACAGCGGGCGGCATGATGCCAGGGAATTTCTTGGGCTAGGCTTGTATAGGCTCCAGGGCCATTAGCTTAGTACATACCTATGAACCTATGAACCTATGTGTGATAATCTTTTTATGTACAACTGTTACACAGTGACTCCTGCAACTGCTGTTTAACATTAAGATCTCAGTTGCATTTCAGATGATATATTGCCACCTTTGGGCATGTACTCTGGGATGGTTCATTGCATTTATAATAGAAACATTATAATAAACAAATATGACAATGACATGAAAATCTCAATGATGTTTACACCTTCAATACTGCTCTTTAATAAATTTTGTTTCAGTACTACAAAATGCTTTGGAAACACATAAAATGTTAAAAGCTATGTATGATAGCACCCTGAAATTGAACTCATAACAAAAAGGAACCTGAACTTTTTATTCTGTGTATTAACTGTTATTGACACAGGAAAACTGACATTCACAAGGTGTAAGTTCATCCATACCACTTTGAAAAGGATTGGATAAGCATCTGCTGCTCGCAGCCCTGTAACTGTTGCACTTTTGAGGTTTTCCTCTACTGAAGGAATATTAAAAACTATGTATTCCTGTGAAATCTTTTCCATTGGACTGATTATACTAATACCTTCAATGCTAAATTATGCAAGTCAAAGTCAAGCTTATTTGTGCAGCTGATGGCAAAGTTTTAGTGCAGGTGTACTTCTTCCTGAGCTTTTATCCATAGAAAATGAAGTCCCAGTAACTTACAGTCATTCCTGCATTTTGACAGTGCTCAATTTCAAATGTCATTCAAAGTGATAATAACACTTTTAGAAAACTGACTTTGCATGGTGAACCGTTTTTTATTTACACTGTGTTGCATTTATGATAGAACATGTATTAGGGAAGGGACCATACAGACTTTACAGTGTTACACACAGTATATTTCAGAACAATGTACAGTTGGGGTAATGAAAAATATGTCTCACCGATACCATGATCGTACATATAAGTAGCTGACAAAGATCACATTTGTTTTGTTCATCACACATTATACTAACTTGTGTTGCAACATTTACCTTTTAAATTGCAATTGCAAAGTTCAAGTACAGAAAAAAAGATTTGTAGTATGACCTCTAAAGGTAAACTATCCATAATGCAGATTCAAACCCTGTACTGCCTGTTCTGCGATGCTGAGGATACATCACTAACAAACTGAACCACTAAGAAAGCTACATAGTATTGCCACCAGTCTCATTTGTGTGGCTGATGGCTAAATGTTTACTCATGTAAAATAAAATTTAGAGTTTTTGGCATGGGTGCTAACCGTCATTCAGTGAAGTGCATCGATGTACAGTGCACACTGTTGCACAAATGATGAAGTAAGAAAAAAAAAATAATAATAACCATAAAACACTGTGATGATTTCTTAACTTTTTGGCCTCATAAATGTAAAATGATGACAGCAAGAATCCCTACTCTGACATCTCTAGATCTGAGCCATGCACCTATGGCATTTCAGTGAAACATGGACATTTACCAAGCAATGTATAGAAAGTAAGCACACGTACACAGCTTTGTATTTGTGACGTTTACATTTAGACAACAGGACGCCCGTGTTATCACACAGCTGTCATTTGTCCTGCCACAGTACAGCTCTTGGTGATTATAATCTTTGCAGCAGTGATTATAGTCAAGAATGTGAGATTAAAAACAAATGTCTGCAGGACAAGATTGTGTTATTTACTTTTGTGTGCATTACTCCCTTGCAGTCTCTTTGTATCATGAATGTATAACAGATTGCAATAAGTTCAACTTTTTTTCTGTATTTCTGTACTGTGTGTGTGTGTGTGTGTGTGTGTGTGTGTGTGTGTGTGTGTGTGTGTGTGTGTGTGTGTGTGTGTATGTATATATATATATATATATATATATATATATATATATATATATATATATATGGATTCACTTCATAATCTCGAAATACTGGTTTCGAATTTCAGTTTTTCAAGACCATGAAATTGAATCCACTCAACATCGAAACACCAAAACCACGAAATTCAAAACAATGATAATGGGTAAATACTTTCCTTAGTTAATAACAGCCTGCATTTAAATTGGAACCTGTGTTCTGAGAGACAGCCTTACAAAACTATCTGCAAATATACAGAGCTGAGTATATTTTCTTTATTATAGAGTTTAATTGTTGCTTAGATATCTGTTGTCTCACTGTTCTGAGAGACTGATCTGCAAATATACAGAGCTGAGTATATGTTTTGGCTTAATAGTTGTACTATATTAGTGGTTGCTCAGATCTCTGCTGAAACTGTCTTCCCACCCCCATTTTCTGCCTTGTCTTCAGCTGATATAACTGTTTTTTATAGCTTGTGTGTTACCTAACTTAAGGTTCCCTTAATTTGACCTGTAAATAACAGCCTGCATTTAAATTGGAACCTGTGTTCTGAGAGACAGCCTTACAAGACTATCTGCAAATATACAGAGCTGAGTATATTTTTCTTTATTATAGAGTTTAATTGTTGCTTAGATATCTGTTGACTCACTGTTCTGAGAGACTGATCTGCAAATATACAGAGCTGAGGATATTTTTTTGGCTTCATAGTTGTACTATATTAGTGGTTGCTCAGATCTCTGCTGAAACTGTCTTCCCCACCCCCCTCCCTGTTTTTGGTTTGTAGTTAAATTTGGTGGCTTTTGCAGTGCCCACCCCACTATAGATTTGATCTAGGACACCCCCCCAGTCACATCTCTTTACCACATTCTACCTAATAAACCCTTTGTGCACTTGCTTTTAGTCCTTTTTTAATTTAATTGCATTTTTCAAACTGTGTGTTGTCTAATATTGCTACATACTCAAGCGTGCTAGCTTGCACTGCATGTGAATTGTTTTTACTACTGTTTTTGCTACTTTTCTGTAAAAAAAAAAAAAACGTAAGCCTGTTTCCTACCTTTCCTGTAACTAGTGTTCCAGATACAGATTTGCTGTATCCAGGACGGTTTGTAAGCTTCTGAGCCCCCCAAGACTTTCTGTGTTGGAGGGAAGCCTTCTAGCTTATCAGTGGGAGTGGTAAGCATTAGGTAACCTGTCTACCACATAAGGAGTGGTTCTGGCCCAGAATTTGTAGTTATTGGCCGTTTGGGCAATCTTCCATCTCTCTCAACTTTCTGATTTGAAACCCTGCATTTGCACTTGTTTCTGTCCTGTAACTCGTCTAGTGCAGATACAGATTCTTAGTTTTAGCACTTAAATTTGCTTATTCATGCTCAGCACTTGTTCAGAACTTGTAAGCAATAAATAAGCTCCTAATTACTATAGCACTCAATCTTCCTCATTACCTACTATTACTTACTTTTCTCACTGGTGTTGAGAAAAACAGCTCTTGTACTCACTTTCCTCACTTATCTAGAGGAAAATAGTTTTTATTCAGGCATGTCCAAGGGTCAGCTCCCAGTGTTCTCCTCTGTCTATCTGATGAATCTGGGCATCTTGAGGCAATGTAGAAATTGCCTCATGTACACAGACAACCCTCTCCTCCTACCACCCAGCACTACAACCTGTGAAAGATGCACTTATCTATCCAAACTGGAGGTAAAGCTCTCTCCAACCAAGACTGAACCTGACAGTCATTAGGAGAAGGTAAACATTTGCACCACACCACACTCATCACATAGTCTCACTATGTCTACACCACCAAAATCCACACATAGAAACTCAAAAACATTCGCAGAGGCTCTCAATAATAATCTGCCTAAGCAACAGAGACATCCAAAGCAGAAACACAAGCAACCTCCATCCCCCAACACAACCCAAATGACACATAGCCCACAGACTCAGTGTGCCACTCAAACACAGCCAATAAGGCAAAACAACATACCCAACACACTAGTCATAGGTGACTCTATAGTCAGGCACATTGATGTCCCACTCACCAGGCTAAACAAGGAGAACATTACTGTCAGCTGCCTGTTGGGTACAAGATCCGCCACATAACCCACGCACTCAGGTCACTCCACAACAAGTACAAATATGACTCTGTCATTGTCTATGTTGGTGTGAATGACCTGAGACACACCTCCCTGGACTACATGAAAAGAGATATGGAAGAGCTCTCCGATCTTGTAGCCCAGGCAGGTATGACCCTAGCCCTGAGTAGCATTCTGCCATCACCCAGAATGATACCGCAGTACAAGGACAAAATGATTGACTTCAACAATTGACTAAGCTTCTGGTGTCATTCTAAGGGGATCCAGTATCTTTCTGCTTGGGATGACATGGTCAACAGACCACGATGCTTTGTCACAGATGGCCTGCACCTGTCGCCCCTGGGATTCCAGATACTGGCTAAGGCTCTTGCTGCCCCATATAGTGCCTTTTTTAGGCAGGGTTCAAGTAACAAATTCACCACCATAACAGGAACAAGCAAGCAAAAACTGAGGATAATGCTACTCAATGCTAGAAGTCTAAATTTCAAAATGCACTCACTCGAGGCACTCCTTAAAATGGAGAACATCGATATCTGTGCAGTGACTGAGACCTGGTTCAAGGCTCCAGAGAGCACCCCTGCACTACCAGGCTATAACTCATACCACACTTTTCTGCCATGTAACCTGGACCGAAACACCAAAGGTGGGAGTGTGTCCATATTCATTAAGGATATCCACACCTCCAGGCTAGTTGCACAACATAATGCATCCGAGGTTATCCAAGTGCAACTAACTCTTGGCAAAACTGCAATCCAAATTGTAGTTTGCTACAGATCCCCTACCATGCCCCAGGATTCGCACTCCTCTTTTCTTGATGTACTGGAAAATGTTAGGGTTCAACCAAACACTCTAATAATGGGTGACTTCAACTACCCCACCATAAACTGGGAAAACTACTCATGTACCAACTCCTTAGTGCAATGCTTTCTGGAATTCATAAACTCAAATGCCCTAGATCAACTTATCCACACCCCCACCAGGGGCAACAATATCCTAGACCTAGTCATTACCAACATGAGTGACCGGTGTTCCACACCTGAAGTCAACTCCTTATTGGTCCGATCCGACCATAAACTAATCACCCTTGATATCCACATCCCACCCCCACCCCCCATTAAAGAAACCACAGTAAAAAATTTCTCCAAAGCCAACTTCATGCTTCTTAAGACAGAAGTGGTGAACTTTATGACACCCATGCAGATGGACAATACAGTTACAACTGCTGAATCCTACACAAATGCACTCTATAAGCACTTACATGAGTGCATGGATCATGCTATCCCAAACAGAACTAAGACGCTATCCTCCAAAAAAAGGAAGCCAATCTGGTGGTCCCCTGCCATAAACAAACTATACAACAGAAGGAAGAAACTGTTGCAAAAGAGAGTAAAATCCCATAAGTGGGGGAGCTCCCTGGTCAGCCTCAGTAAGAAGCTAAGATCCCTTATAAGATCCACCAAAGCTAGCTACAAAAATAAAATTGCCACTAATTCCAAGGACAACCACAAAGCATGCTATAGCTATGTCAAAAATCTCAATGGCAACACCCAGATCTGCTCTGAGGTACAGCACAAAGGCACGAAAATTACAGAACCAACTGATATTGCCAACATCCTGGCAGATAGGCTCAGTGCTAACTTAACCCCCCCCCCTCACCCCCTAAAGGGCCCATAGCTATACAGGAAGAATGCAGAGTCCCTGTAATCACAACTACACAGGCGAAAGCTGCACTCTCTAAAGCCAAAAACACAGCATCCATGGGACCGGACAACATCCCAGGCTGCGTTTTACACAAACTTCAGAATGAACTGGCTCCTCACTTAAGCACCATGTTCAATAATAGCCTCGCATCAGTCATTGTGCCCCCTGAATGGTGCACAGCAACAGTTGTCCCACTCCACAAAGGGGGAGCCACCACTGATCCCGGGAACTATAGACCTATTAGCCTGATGAGCCTGATCTGCAAGGCCATGAACGTATCATAATGGAACTCATAAACAAAGACATTGGTAACCTCCAAACTCTGGATCCCACCCAGTTCAGGTTTGTGAAAGGCAGATCATGCCTCTTGAACCTGATCGACTTCTTTGAGGCAGTCACCAAAGCCGTAGATGAGGGTAAGGTGGTACACACAGCCTATCTTGACCTCTCCAAGGATTTGACACCATCCCCCATTCTGGAATTATAACTAAACTCATTAAACTAGGCATAAATCCCTACATCACAAGATGGGTTGCCAACTGGCTCACTGACAGAACCCACACTGTAAAAGTTGCAGACTCCAAATCTGACCTCAAACCAGTGACAAGTGGAGTATCACAGGGTTCCATCCTGGGACCGCTCCTGCTTGGTATCTACTTCTCTGAAGTACAGGCTAACACAGAAGGCCTCTGGCTAATGAAGTTTGCAGATGACTGCAAACTAGGAGCCATAGTCAAGTCACCAAATGATGTGAACATCCAACAGAAGGGACTCTCTGAGACAGATGCCTGGTGTCAGAGCCATGGCCTCAAGCTCAATGCCAAAAAGTGCAGTGTCATCCCCTTTGGTAAAAACTCTGTACCCATGAACTTCCACATAGGCAGCAATCTACATAACATTGAATGCATGATAAGAGACCTTGGGACCCAATTGGACAGTAGTCTTTCCTTTGATAGTCACATCGCCACAATAGTCAGGAAGTCCTTCTACGTGGCACACCTCATCAAAAAAGAGTTCTCATCCAGGAAAAAAGAGATCATCGTTCCTCTCTACTCAACACTCATTAGACCCATTATAGAGTACAACACCCCTTTTGGAATGTACCTCACAAGACATCTGCAGCAGCTGGAAAGGCCACAGAAGTACCTCACAAAGAGGATTACTGGACTCAAACAAATGCCCTACACTGACCATCTCAAAAAACTCCAGCTTTACTCCATAGCATATCGCCTACTCCGAGGTGATCTCTACCTAACATATAAAGCTGTGACAAACCTAGAGCTGTTGGACATGCTACACCTAAAGAAATCCCAATCCCTCCGAGCTATATGCTCTAGGGACCTAAACCTTGTCACCACAATAAACAGGACATGCTGGAGGGATAGATTCCTATCTCTGAGACTTCCCATACTCTGGAACAGGCTACCCATCTATGTCAAGCAAAGTTCTTCATTAGCACTCTTCAAGAAAAATCTTGATGAGTGGATGGGAAATAGGAAATAAACCCCGGGGATCACTTCTGTGTCTCTGCTCGACAGTGGCACAGGAAAATAACTTTCTTGGGTGGCATAAGCCAGGGAATCTTGTTGGCTAGGCTTACGTAGGCCCGTGGGCCGATAGCCTAGTACCTACCTATGAACCTATGAACCTATGTTGAAGCAATGGAAAGATGGTAATCCATTTGTTTTATTCAGCCTATCCATGAGAGGAAGTGAGCCATCAGGTAAATAAGCCTACAGACAAATCTTTGTTTGAACTGGAAACAACGTGTCTGTGTGTGTGGGGGGGGTGGGGGGGGGTTCAACAAACTGCCTCATTCAGAAAAGCACAATAATGCAGCAATGACCAAGACATATTGTTTGAAAGCTGTAAAGGTACAAATACTTAGCTAATAATACAGAGCAAAGAAGAAACCACACCTCCTGAGGAGATATATCAGCATGCACCTATGGCAGCATAACATGAAAGGGATATGTAGCAGAGAGATGAAATGTTCATTACAGTCCAAAAATGTTGTATAGTAGAGAGTAGAAATGACTTGCAGTACAGAAGAGAAGGAATCTCCCACTGATAGAGTGTATTCCAGGAGCATAAAATTAGATGAGGAAACCACACAACCTGAGCAAAATTCAAAATATCCAATTAGGTTAAAAGACAAAGCTTCTTTATTAGGATTGGTTAGAAATGCTCACTTGACCCTATTTAATCTGTCTTTGAAATTGTTATACCATTTCTGAAGAAGTTTGCTCACCAGGTAAATGAAAAGCGCTTAAAAGTAAATATTTTGGTGTTCTTAATGTTGGCGAGTTGTGACAGAGTTTTCCTCAGTTAAAAGAAAAAGCTCCAGAAATTACATATATTGCAGTTTCATTGGTACATTATCATGTGTTAATTTTCAGTGTGAAGTGTTCTACCTGGAAGACCTAATTGACAATGTGTCCTTTTATGAAGTAAAAGTATACAGCTCAGCAAGCTCCTGCCTGGTGCCCTGCAGAGTTCTACAGCAGCAGAGAGACAAAAGAGAGACTTTGGAGTGATTGTCATTTTTCTGCATTTTCTTGCTGCCTTTAGCTAATTCTGCATAAAACACTGATTTTCTAGAGTTTCTGTGATTTAAAAAGCTTATTTCAGCTGCATATTGTACTTATTTTACTGCCTGCACTTAAAAAAGTTGTTTTTGTATTTAAATTACCTGTTTTAACTGTTGTACTCTACACACTCAAGTGTGATAGCCATTTATGTGCATTTAAAGTGTTTTTTTATTGTATCTACTTTATTTTATGAAAAAAATATATACATGTTTTCCCACCTTTCTAAGTTAGCATAGTCCAGTTTTCAGGTTAGTGCTGATTTCAGGGCTGTGTTACAAGTTTCTTTGTTTGCCCATACCTTACTTGGATAGAAAGAAGTTTCTCTATTCACTGTGAGAGAGGGAGCTTTCCCTAGAGGAGTGGTTCCAGCCCAGGAATTAGTAGTTTATTGGCTATTTTGGGCTAATTTCTATCTCTTTCATTTCCCTGCTACAAAACCTGCATTTGCAAGGTTTTTGTGCTAGTATACAGTTCAGCAAGCTCCTGCCTGGTATCCTGTAGAGTTCTACAGCAGCAGAAAGACAAAAGAGAGACATTTAAGTGATTAAGAATCATTTTTCTGCATTTTCTTGCTGCCTTTAGCCAATTCCACCTAAAAAGCTGATTTTCTAGAGTTTCTGTGATTTAAAAAGCTTGTTTCAGCTACATATTTTACTTATTTTACTGCCTGCACTTTAACAAAGTTGTTTTTGTGCTTAAATTACCCGTTTAACTGTTGTAGGATACACACTCAAGTCTGACAGCCATTTCTGGGCATTTAAAGTGTTTTTTGATTGTATCGGCTTTATTTTCTGAAAAAAAAACAAAAAAAAAAAAAAAAAAAAATATATATATACTTGTTTTCCCGCCTTTCTAAGCTAGTATAGTCCAGTTTTCAGGTTAGTGCTGAATTCAGGGCTGTGTTACAAGTTTCTGTGTTTGCCCATACCTTACTTAGATAGAAGGAAGTTTCTCTGTTCACTGTGAGAGAGGGAGCTTTGAGCAGCCTATCTGTCTCTGGAGGAGTGGTTTCAGCCCAGAAATTAGTAGTTTATTCACCATTTTGGGCTAATTTCTATCGCTTTCATTTCCCTTATAACACAAAACAGCTACTGAAACACCGGTAAACACCCAAACAGAAATTTTAATGCATAAAGTGCTTTTCGTCAGTCAAAATAGACCAACTTCTTCAGACAAAGATACAAATCACAATACACAGTATTTAAATCTAAAAAGGTGCCAAATCATTCTTCTGTTATCCAATCATGTTACACAAATGGAATCAAAAATTTAAAAAGACATGAAATACTCTTGCTACTAAAAAACAAAAGAAACACTAAAACTAACACGTCCCAAACCTATTCAATTGCCCAATGCTTTAAAATGAAATAAAATAAAATAAAATAAAATTAATATTTATGCAAGGAAATATATTACATTGAAAGGTAATAAATACAATATTTTATACAAAATTGTATACGTTGAATGAATACTTAAATAAATCAGAAGAGTCTAAATTTCTATCTAAGCAAACTTTTTAACTTCAAAACACAAGTTAAAAAAGTAACCTCATTTAAACCTTGTGGAGTATAAGAGTTAAGCCTGAGCTGCCATACTAATTCACATTTTTCCAACAATAACTGCTGTGGTCCCCCTTTTAAATCCACTACAACTTGGTCTATAACTTTAAAAAGAAAATGGTGTGTGGGGTACTCATTGCATTGTCTTGCCAAAGTGTTTATGTTACTTCTCTTCTTTATGTTGTAAGTATGCTCATATATTCTTTCCTTGAACTTCCTGTCAGTCTTACCCACATAAAAAGCTGGACAGACCTGACAATAAGCCAAGTAAACCACTGACCTTGAATTACAATTAAATCTACCTCTAAACATAAATACACAGTTATTCACTTTCAGATTTGTACCTGTAGAAATGTACCTGCAATAATTGCAAGACTCACATTTATAGGTACCTTCCATTCTAGGAAACTTCCTAATAGTAGTTTCAACAATGCTCTTGAGGTTACTGCCCTTACTAAAGATTATTGTAGGGCAGTTACCCAACTTTTCCATTGTATCCTTATCTGTAGCCAAAAGGTTCCAGTTCCTTTCCAACATAAACCTAACTGCACCAGCTTCTATACAAAAAGGTGTAATGAAACTTTTTTTTAAAATGGAACAAGTTGTAATTCTATAAATTCTCTATATTAGATGGAAGACAACTTGAAACCCCTATTTCTTCACTGTTTGTCTCTGTCCTACTTTCAGACTGAGCCCTCTGGAACTTCCTAGATAAAATGGGACTATAAACCCTACACTAATCCTCTTGTACTGTACTTCTCCCAACACTTCTAATACTAAGCCCTCAGGATATCCCCAACTCAGGAACATATTCTTTAACAAATTACATTCCTCCTCAAAGCTGGTATCCTCCATTGTCATCCAAGCTGCTGAATTCAGGGCTATGTTACAAATGTCTGTGTTTGCCCATACCTTATTTGGATAGAAGGAAGTTCCTCTGTTCACTGTGAAAGAGGGAGCTTTGATCAGCCTGTCTGTCTGTGGAGGAGTGGTTTCAGCCCAGAAATTAGTAGATTATTGGCCATTTTGGGCTAATTTCTATCTCATTCATTTCCCTGCTATAAAACCTGCATTTGCGTGGTTTTGCGCACAGGGCAGTGCCAGTTAGCTAGGGTATAACTATTCCCGGCTCCACAAAGTCTACTCTTTAATTTTTCCTTTGGAACTAGACAAACATTAACTTAAGCACTCAAACCATTCAATTCTCAACCCAGCACTTGCTCAAAAATCATAGCAAGCACTAATAAACCTTAGCACTACACCCCCCCCCCACACTGTAGAGAAGGACAAGGCTCTCTATTCGACCTAAACAGCAAATCAGTAAAACAGTTCACTGTACCTATGCAGGCATGTCCAAAGGGCAGTTTCAGGTGTACTCTCTGGTCCAACTGGTGAATCTGGGCCTTTTGAGGCAATGTTACAATTGCCTCATGTACACAGACAACCCTCTCCTCCTTCCACCAAACACTAATACATGCAAGAGATGCAATTATACAGCCAAACTGGAGGCTAAGCTCTCTCAACCCAAGTCTGGACCAGGCAGTCAAGAGGAGAAGGGAATTACTTCCATCACACCACCAATCTCACATAGACCTATGAAACCAGCACCAGCAAAAAACACACATAACTACACAAAAACATACTCAGAGGCTCTAAATAAAAATCTGCAAAAGCAACAGAGACCTCCAAAACAGACATCCAAGCAACCTCCACCCCCAACACAAACCATGAAACACATACTTCACAAAACCAGTGTGCTACAAAATCACAGCCCTTAAGGCAAAATAACATACCAAACACACTAGTAACAGGTGACTCTGTTGTCAGGCACACTGCCGTCTCACTCACTAGGCTGAACAAGGAGAAGGCTACTGTTAGCTGCCTGTCGGGTGCCAGGATCTGCCACATAGCACAAGCACTCAGGTCACTCCAGAACAAGTACAAATATGACTCTGTCATTGTCTATGTTGGTGTGAATGACCTGAGCCATACCTCCCTGGATTACATGAAAAGAGACATAGAGGAGCTCACTGATCATGTAGCCCAGGCCGGTATGACCCTGACCCTGAGTAGCATCCTGCCCTCACCAAGAATGATACCACGGTATAGAAACAAATTATCAATTTCAACAATTGGCTAAGCTTCTGGTGTCATTCAAAGGGGATCCATTGTCTGTCAGCCTGGGATGACATGCTCGACAAGCCACACTGCTTCACTAGAGATGGCTTGCACCTGTCACCCTTAGGCTTTCAAATACTGGCCAAGGTTCTTGCCACCCCCATAGTGCCTTTTTAGGCAAGGCTCAAAAGACAAACCCACCACCGTAAATAGCACAAGTAACAAAAAACTGAGGGTAATGCTACTCAATGCCAGAAGTCTAAACCTCAAAATGCATGCACTCGAGGCACTTCTCAGTATGGAGAAAATCAATTTATGTGCAGTAACAGAAACCTGGTTTGAGGCTCCAGAGAGCACCCCAGCACTACCAGGCTACAACTCATACCATACATTTCGGCAACAAAGCCCGGACCGAAATACAAAAGGAGGGGGAGTATCCATATTCATCAAGGATACCCACTCCTCCAAGTTAGTGGCACAGCATGATGCTTCAGAGATCATCCACATGCAACTAACAATGGGCAAAACTGCTATTCAAATTATAGCTTGCTACAGATCACCCACCACATCCCAGGACCCCCACTCCGCATTCCTGGAAACACTGGGAAACATAAAGGTCCTACCAAACACCCTGATATTAGGTGATTTCAATTACCCAAACATTTACTGAGAGAACTACTCAAGTACAAACTCCCTTGCCCAACATTTCCTAGAATTTATAAATTCAAATGCCCTGGATCAATTGGATAACACCCCCACTGGAGGTGACAACATATTGGACCTGGTCATCACCAACATTGGTGACCGGTATTCCACACTGGAGGTCAACCCCTTGCTAGTTAGATCTGACCATAAACTAATCACTCTGGATATACACATTCCACCATCACCCCCGGTCAAAGAAACCACTGTGAAAAACTTTTCAAAAGCAAACTTCATGTTACTTAAGACCGAGGTGGGGAACTTTCAAAACCCCCATGGTAAAGGATAACTCTGTCCAAGCTGCAAAATCCTTTACTAATGCACTCTACGGGCACCTACAAGAATGCATGGATCATGCTATCCCAAACAAAACCAAAACTCACTCCTTCAAGGAAAGGAAACCAGTCTGTTGGACACCTGCCATAAACAAGCTATACAATAGAAGGAGGAAACTAGTACAGAAAAGAGTAAAATCCCAAAAAGGGAAGACATCCCTGATCAGTATCAGCCAAAAACTACATTCCCTCATATAATCGTCCAAGACTAGCTTTGAAACAAAAATTGCCATGCACTCCAAATATAACCACAAGGCATTCTTTAGCTATGTCAAGAATCTAAGTGGCAATTCTCAGATCTGCTCGGAGTTAGTGCAGAATGGCACAAAATACACTGAACCGACCAATATAGCCAACATCCTGGCAGACAGGTTCAGTGCAAACTTCACCCCCCTCTCACCCCCAAAAGGGCCCATATCTATACCAGAAGAATGTAGTGCCCCTGAAATCACAGACACTCAGGTTAAAACAGCCCTCTCCAAAGCCAAAAACACAGCATCAATGGGACCGGACGGTGTCCCAGGCTATGTTCTACATGAACTCAAAGATGAACTAACCCCTCACCTAAACACACTGTTTAAACCCAGCCTCTCCACAGGCTATATGCCCATAGAGTGGTGCACAGCAACGGTTATTCTGCTCCACAAAGGTGGAGCCACAACGGACCCCGGGAATTATTGCCCTATAAGCCTGACTAGCTTGTTCTGCAAAGCTATGGAGTGCATCATCATGGATCTCATTAACAGAGACATTGGAAACCTCCAAACACTGGACCCTATCCAATTCGGCTTTGTTAAAGGAAGATCATGCCTCCTAAACCTGGTGGACTTCTTTGAGACAGTTACCAAGGCTATAGACGAGGGAAAGGTGGTCCACACAGCCTACCTAGACCTCGCAAAGATCTTCAACACCATTCCTCACTCAGGTATTATAGACAAGCTCACCAGCCTGAACATAAAGCCCTACGTCACGAGATGGGTTGCAAACTGGCTCAAGGACAGAACCCACATAGTAAGAGTTGCAGGAGCTAGGTCTGACTCTAAACCGGTTACAAGTGGCATTCCCCAGGGCTCAGTCCTAAGACCCCTCCTGTTCGGCATATACTTCTCAGAGGTATAGGCAAGCACAGGAGGACTATGACTGACCAAGTTCGCAGATGACTGCAAACTAGGGGCTATAATTGACTCTCCGGCTGACACAGACATCCTCCAAAAGGGTCTCACTAAGACAGATACCTGGTGTCAAAACCATGGCCTCAAGCTAAATCCCAAAAAGTGCATAGTCATCCCCTTTGGAAAAAACAAAGTACCCACAAACTACCACATAGTTGGTAGCCCCCTAAATAAGGAAAATGTAATAAGGGATCTGGGGACCCAAGTAGATAGCAACCTCTCCTTTGATAATTACATTGCTAAAGTGGTTAGGAAATCCTTCTATGTGGCCCATCTAATCACAAAAGGGTTTGCATCCAAATCGAAAGAGGTCATTGGGCTCCTCTACGCATCACTCATCAGACCCATCATAGAGTACAATGCCCCATTTGGAATGTACCTTACAAGACACCTGCAACAACTGGAAAGACCACAGAAGTACCTCACCAAGAGGATCACTGGCCTCAAGCAGATGCCCTATGCAGCTCGACTGAAGAAACTCCAGCTGTACTCGGTTGCATACCGCCTACTCAGAGGTGATCTCTGCCTGACATACAAGGTCATGTCCATCCCAGAATTGTTCCACCTAAAGAAAACTGTATCCCCTCGTGCCACATGCTCCAGGGATCTAAACCTCACCACAACAATAAGTAGGACGTGCTGGAGGGATAGATTTCTGTCCCAGAGACTTCCCATGCTCTGGAACAAGATTCCAATCTGCATTAGGCAGAGCTCCTCGTTAACCCTTTTCAAGAAAAACCTTGACGAGCGGATGGGAAACAGAAAGTTTACCCCAGGGATCACTTCAATGGCTCTGCTGGACAGAGGCACAGGAAACTAATCTAAGTGCATGGCGAAAGCCAACACATTCCGGCTTGGCTTATAAATGCCTTCGAGCAGATAGCCTAGTACCTACCTACCTATGAACCAATGAAAAATACTGATGCATAAAGCATTGAAATATAGTAACATTTCATGATGTTGTGGTAGGAAATTCCTGTTTTAATAAAAATAAATAAATAAAATAAAAAATAGGGTCCCTCCTTATTGATAAAATAAAATGAAAATATAACATACTTTATTGTATTAAAAATTGCATAATTTGTTATTATGCATGATAAGGAGGTTGTATTCAACTCCAAAATGTGTTACTTACATTTGCTTCAGAATATGACCAGTACTTTAGGAGGTCTAAGCATTAGGTGAGGGTTAAGAATGAGAAACACAGCAATAATAAGAAAGGCTGGTCCAGTATAATTAAACAAATAGTACCTGATAAGAGATGTAAATACATTTCTGTCAATGTGAGCCAGAAACCTCAAATAAGAAAAGGTTGTTCTTTAACATGTATCTTTAAGTAAATAAAAAGTAAAGCTGAAAACAAATCATTGACCGAAGGAGGAAAACACAAAATGGAAAGAAAATAGACAGGGTGGTATAAACTGACAAAAAGATAACCTTGAGCAGAGACCCACTGAGATTCCAGTTGAGGCAAAATATAGGAATACAAAACAGAAGTAATGGTTTATATACAATACGTTCATAAAGGAAGGGCAGGGGTTAAATTAATAAAGTAGAAATAGCAACTGGTTCTAAAGATTATTGCTGAGTTATGTTTGTTGGGAGAAGGGTAAGACACTGAGACCCCAGTACTTTTACTAGCATGTGAGACCTCAACGTAAGACTGATAAGAAAGTTGCAGTGGGAGGCTGACTCTTGAAGCAGAAGAAGTAGAATATAGCTAGACTTGCAGAGGAAGAAGGTGAACAACATGTTAATACTGCTTACCCATACATTTATTTCTTTATTTTATTTTATTTTATTTATTTTACATTTTTTAACCGGGGTGATCAAACTGGTCACAGGTCCATTTTCAGTGGAGGCCTCAGGAGAAAAGCTGCACAGTAAGTAAAATTTTACACAATATGTTAAAATACAGTATACAGAGAATCTTCAAACAGTATGTCAAAATGCAATATACAGCAGAAGACATAACAAGGCCTATATATACTGGAAAAAATAGTTATACATGGTTAATAACAGAATAAGTATACAAATTCAATCAGCATTAGAAGTAAATGAAAAGTACAGCTGAAGACAAATCATTGAGAGAAGGAAAAAAAACACAAAAATGAAAGTTGCAAAATTATTTATTGGACAGAGCAGGTATGGACAGAGAAGAAGTATTACATCAACTAATAGTGCCCATCACTTTCAGAAAACCAGTGATGAATCTAGCATATAGTCCTGTACAAGTAGGGCATCTATAAAGGGCAAGACTCAAGCACAGCTACAGCAAGGTTTCTTTGGCCAGAAATAATGAAGAAGACATTGAGAACTTCTGTGCTGGGTGCATGAATGCTGGAAGTGTTCACATCACATATGATTAAAAAATCATTTGATGATGCTGATGCTTATTATAGAGATGACAATTGAATGCATTGCTATAGACAGTGCTGGGCCATTGGTAATATCCAACACTAAGACTAGGCATAGCTTTCTTATTTTTGACTATGCAATTGAGTGCCTAAGGCTATCCCACTATCTAAGGCTAAATCCATAGCTGGAAAAATACTTATTGACCTGAGGATTCCATTTATCTACAGAATAATGCACTTGATATGCCAATGCTTTAAAAGCAAGCAATAAAAATAATTTGGTGTACCATTTCCAGATGGACTGGCTAGTATATATTTTATTCAAACATTAAAATCCATGCTGACAAAAAAAGTTAGTGAACCTGTTTTAGCACCTTCAGATTTTGGCATACATTTCATAGTTAATACTGATGCTTCTGATGTAGACTATGAGGCAGTCCTTTCAAAGAACTTTGAAGTGGAAGAATACACTATAGGTTCATAGGTTCATAGGTGTTTACTATGCTAACAACCACTTGGCCCTTTTTAAGCTTAGCCATGCATTGCACATCTCTGACAAGTTCTGATACCCTTGATAAGTGTAAGCATGGGCCTGGGAGATGAACCATTTACTGGTTACCTGTGTCCTTTAGAGACACAGATGCCAAACCAGGGATGAATTACTGGTTTCCCATCCACTTATCCAAGTTGCACTTTAATTGGGTTAATGAGGAACTCAGCTTTACGTGGATGGGGAGCCTGTTCCGTAGAGGGGGTAATCTCTGGGATACATACCTATCTCTCCAACAAGTCATATTTATATCACAGGCAAGGTTTAAGCCTTTAGAATGGATAATTCTGGTGCTCCTTGTTTTGTGTATATGCAGGAGTTTCATCAGAGTGGGGTCTGATAATGCCCTTTATGCAGGCATAGATCTCCCCTACCCTATCTACTTTTTAGTCAGAATCTAAGCAAAGCAGAGACCAGATATTCCATGACTGTAAGAGAGAATGATTGGTAATCATGAACAAAGTTTTATTACCTTGGAAGAGATTTTATATTGGTTATAGACCATGCCAAACTCCCGCCCAAAATGTAGCTACACAAGCAACAGCGATGGAATACTAAGGTTTGAGGGTGGATGCTGTCTAAACAGCAGTATGTTCCAGTATGTTCATAGGTTCATAGGTTCATACTAGGCTATCTTCCCTAGGGCATATATAAGCCTAGCCAGAGTGTATTTGGCTTTTGCCACCCATTTTAAATTAATTTTGCTATGCCCTTTTTCGAGGTTAGTATACTGTGCCTCTGTCTAACAGTGACACAGAGGTGATACCCGGGGTAAACCTATGATCTCCCATCCACTCATCAAGATTCCTCTTGAAGAGAGTGAATGAGGGACTCTGCCTAACCTGGACTAGGATTTTATTCCAGAGTGAAGGGAGCCTCTGGGTTATGAATCTGTCCCTCCAGCATGTCCTATTTATTTCAGTGCTGAGGTTCAAGTCTCTCAAGCACATAGCTCGATGGGATTTGGATTTTCTAAGGTGCAGCATGTCCATTAATTCCGGGTTGGACATGGCTTTATACGTCAGGCACAGATCGCCTCTGAGCAGGCGGTATGCCACTGAGTAGAGCTGGAGTTTCTTTAACCGGGCAGCATATGGCATCTGTTTGAGCCCTATGATCCTCTTAGTGAGGTACTTTTGGGGTCTTTCCAGTTGCTGCAGGTTTCTGGTAAGGTACATCCCAAAAGGGGCATTGTACTCAATTATGGGCCTGATGAGGGATGAGTAAAGAGGCACGATGACCTCCCCTGATCTAGATGTGAATCCCTTCATGATTAGGTGGGCTATATAAAATGTTTTTCTAACCCCTTTGGCCACATGGTTGTCAAATGAGAGATTGCTATCAACTTGGGTCCCCAGGTCCCAAATTACTTCTTCTGTACTTAATGGATTACCACTTATGTGGTAATTTGTGGGCACTTTGTTTTTGCCAAAGGGGATGACTATACACTTTTTGGCATTTAGCTTGAGGCCATGGCTCTGGCACCAGTTGTCTGTTTCTATGAGGCCCTTTTGGAGGATGCTTGTGTCGGCTGGAGAGTCAATTATGGTGCCCAGTTTGCAGTCATCTGCGAACTTAGTCAGCCACAGTCCTTCCATGTTGGCCTGAATATATATATATACCGAACAAGAGAGGTCCCAGGACTGAGCCTTGTGGGATGCCACTTGTAACTGGCTTGGAGTCTGACATGGCTCCAGCAATTCTAACCATGTGGGTTCTGTCCTTGAGCCAGTTTGCAACCCATCTAGTGGCATAGGGGTTTATATTTAAGCTGGTGAGCTTATCTATAATGCCCGAGTGGGGTATTGTATCGAAGGCTTTTGCGAGGTCCAGGTAGGCTGTGTGGACCACCTTCCCCTTGTCAATGGCCTTGGTGACTGTTTCAAAGAAATCAACCAGGTTTAAGAGGCAGGATCTGCCCTTAACAAATCCGAACTGGGTAGGATCCAGTGTCTGTGGGTCCCCAATATCTTTATTTATGAGGTCCATGATGATCCTTTCCATAGCTTTGCAGACTAACCTAGTCAGGCTTATGGGGTGATAGTTTCCAGGATCCATTGAGGCACCACCTTTGTGGAGAAGGACCACTGTTGCTGTACGCCACTCTTTGGGTACATATCCTGTAGTAAGGCTAAGACTGAACAGTAGTTTTATGTTTGGGTTTAGCTCTTCTTGGAGTTCATGTAGGACGCAGCCCAGGACACCATCTGGTCCCATTGATGCTGTGTTTTTTGCTTTGGAGAGGGCAGCTCTTACCTGAGCATCTGAGATGTCAGGGGGGCAGCACTCTGCTGGGATAAATATATGCCCTTTTGGTGGGGGGGGGGAGAAGTTTGCGCTGAACCTGTCAGCTAGGATGTTGGCAATGTCTGTGGGTTCAGTATATTTTTTGTCATTTTGGACTAATTCTGAGCATATCTGGCAATTCCAATCCAGGTTCCTAACATAACTAAAGAAAGCCTTGTGATTATCCTTAGTGTCCTGTGCAATTTTTCTCTCGAAGCTGGCCTTAGACAATTTTATGAGTGCCTGTAGTTTTTTGCTAATACTGATCAGAGATGCCTTCCCTTTTTGGGATTTTCCTCTATCATGTAGTAGCTTCCTCCTTCTATTGTATAGCTTGTTTATGGCTAGGGTCCACCAGACAGGACGTCTGCCTTTGGAGGATTGGGTCTTGGTTTTATTTGGGATTGCATGATCCATGCATTCCTGAAGGTGTTCATAGAATGCGTTTATAAAGGATTCTGCGGTCTGGGCCGTATTTTCCACAGGCCCGGGGGCTTTGAAGGATTCCACCTTGGTTTTGAGGAGTGTGAAATTTGCTTTAGAGAAGTTTTTCACTGTTGTTTTCAGGGCAGGGGGTGGAGTCGGGATGTGAATATCCACTGAGATTAATTTATTGATCTTACCAGTGAGGGATACACTTCTGGTCTGGAGCATAGAGTCCCCATGTTGGTGAGGATCAGGTCCAGTATGTTTTCCCTTCTTGTGAGAGTGGTAACAAGTTGTTCCATAGCATTTGAGTTTATAAATTCTAGGAACCTTTGGGCTAGGGTGTTGGAGCTAGAGTAATGCTCCCAGTCTATGTTTGGGTAGTTGAAGTCGCCCAATATAATGGTGTTTGGAGAGACCTTCATATTTTCCAGTGTTCTCAGGAAGGCCGAGTGGGATTCCTGGGTTTGGGAGGGTGGTCTGTAGCAGGCTATAAACTGGAAGGCAGTTTTACCCACTGTTAGTTGCACATGGATAGTCTCTGATGCTTTGTGCTGTGCCACCAACCTGGAGGTGTGAGTATCTTTGACGAATATTGATACTCCCCCTCCTTTTGTGGTACGGTCCAAGTTTTGGGGCAGAAAAGCATGGTATGAGGTATAACCTGGTAGTGCTGGGGTACTCTCTGGAGCCTTGAACCAGGTTTCTGTTACTGCACAGATATCGATTTTCTCCATGCTAAGGAGAGTTTCGAGTGCGTGCATCTTGAGGTTTAGACTTCTGGCATTGAGTAGCATTTCTCTTAGTTTCTTATCCCTTGTGATACCTATGGAGGTGGGTTATAGACTAGACTAGACTAGTACTAGGCTAACTGCCCTTGTGGGCCATTATAAACCTATCCAATTACCCATGTGAGAATCAAACCCTGCACCTTATGTTTGTAAGGCGCACACCTTAACCATTACACCAACCTCCCATCCCTTGTCTTTTGAGCCTTGCCTAAAAAAGGTACTATGGGGGTAGCAAGAGCCTTTGCCAATATCCGAAAGCCCAGGGGTGACAGGTGCAAGCCATCCCTAGCGAAGCATCGTGGCTTGTCGAGCATGTCATCCCAGGCTAACAGGCATTGGATCCCCTTTAAATGACACCAATACTTAAGCCAATTGTTGAAATTAATCATCTTGTCTTCATATTGTGGCATCATTCTTGGTGTGGGTAAGATGCTACTCAAGGTCAGGGTCATACCGGCCTGGGCTACATGCTCAGATAGCTCCTCTATGTCTCTTTTCATGTAGTCCAGGGAGGTACATCTCAGGTCATTCACACCAGCATGGACAATGACTGAGTCATATTTGTACTTGCCTTGGAGTGACCTGAGTGCTTGTGTTATGTGACGGATCCTAGCGCCTGACAGGCAGGTCACCGTGACCTTCTCCTTGTTCAGCCTGGTGAGCGGGACGTCAGTGTGCCTGATGATAGAGTCACCTATTACAAGTGTATCAGGTGTGTTGTTTAGCCTTAAGGGCTGTGACTGTTTGGCACACTGGCTTTGTGAGCTATGTGTTGCACGTGTTTTGTTTTGGGGTAGCGGTTGCTTGGGTGCCTGCTTTGGAGGTCTCTGCTGCTTATGCAGATTTTTATTTAGAGCCTCAGAGTATGTTTTTGTGTGTTTATGTGTTTGGTTTGCTGTCGTGGTAGGTCTATGTGAGACTGGAATTGTAGTGAGTGTGGTTTCCTTCTCCTCCTGACTGGTTTCGCCAGTACTGAATTGAGAGAGCTTACCCTCCAGTATGGCTATATGGTTGCATCTCTCACATGTGTTGGAATTTGTTGGGAGGAGGAGAGGGTTGTCTGTGTACATGAGGCAGTTGTAACATTGCCTCAAGATTCCCAGATTCACCAGCTGGACCACAGAGGAGATTGACAACTGACCTTTGGAGATGCTAGAATAATATTGGGAATTCCTTTATAATTGAAAAAAAGGGCCAATGGGGAACGAGGTACTCAAGGGGAGTTTGTGAGGGTGTAGTGCTTTTAATATTTTAGTGCTGTTCTCTGTGGAAAATTGGTCAGGCTTGACCTGTAACAATACAGATTGTCTAATGCTCATAGTCAATATACTTGGCATGCAACCAAGGATTTCAGGCTGTGGGGTCAGACTAAAACAGTTTGCCATTTCATACTAAGTGATGTGGCGAACTGTTATAATTCTGAAATGAAATTGTAACAATACTGTTGGAATAGAATGTTGTTGTAAACTTGTACATATTGATGTTCCTTTAAGTCAGGTAGATAAAGTTTTCATGAGGACTAGAGAGAGCTTATAAAGAAATTATTGTCAAGAAGCCAACTGTTCTATCAAAAGTGGTGTATAAAACGTAGGGCTTTGGCCCCCTTAGAGAAACTGGCCTTTTAATACAGATGGAGTTTGTGCATGGCATAACAGTACTGAGAGGTGTGCTGCAACAAAGTAGAAGACATTCATACGTTTGTACTTTGTATTTGCCCAGTTGGCATGGGTTGTGACTGGAAAGGGTTGTCACACTAGTCCACATACCTAATTAATAAATATTAAAACAAAAAAAAAAAGAATTCCAGAATAATCTGCATGGACATGTTCCTACAAGGATATAGAGAAGGACAGTACTATGTGATGTAATAGAATCTACAAGAGGGATTATTTTTTTTTGGGGGGGGTCTTTAAGGGACATGTACTTTATATTTCAGAACAGTTTGCACCAGCATTTTTTATTACTTTAGTTTAATATATGTTATTTTCATGAACATGTCATCTTTGATATGTCTTTTATACTACAAAAGCTTCCCTACACCATATCTGGCCCATTTAACTTACATAACACTGTAATATAATTATTGGCTCCACTCTTCCCAAATCTGGGCATGTCCTACAAGGATATTGATTGAAGACACCAGAGAAAATTTGCCCTATAAAGAATAACATCTTGTTAAAGGCAATCAGAATGTAAGGGTAGTGACTGCTGCTAAGGGTGAATACTGACAAGCCTCTATGACAGTGAATATGGGGAACACTGGTCCATAACATCAATGTTGTGGTTGGCCTGGAATCACACAGCATAGCAATATCAGAAGTAAATCAATGACATAATACAGTGAGCCTCAAGGAAAGACATCAGCATAGTGGATAACAGGTCTGCCACTGGAGGAGGGCCACCATATGGATGATGAGTTATTTTTAGCAACTCTGTGTGGCGACAGTAAGAGCATGAGTGTCACACTTGGTGGAGTGGACACAGGTTTAGAGAGTAGGTGAACGTGACACATCTCATAATGGGAGCAACCAGGTTAAGAGCCACAGCAAATATAGTATTAAAAATCTCTGTACAGGTTGACTCTAGTGAGCACAAAGAGGCCACTCTGTATGTTTTCCTTAGGTACTTCAAGAGTAAGTAGTTAAGGTACCCCAGCACAGGAATGCAAAATTTGTTTGCATGCGTGTGTCCAGCTGACATTATCATGCATCCTGCAAGGCACCACATGTTGTAATTGTAGTCATCACCACCCTTTATCTCTTGTGTTGTGTATTAACAGGGTATACCACTGCTATGATAATTGCTGCAGAGGCTGGACCCAGCTAACAGGCTGAGTTTAGCACTTGCACAAGTTCTGCTCATGATGCTGATATTCAGGTTGAGTAACAGTCCCAGGACACACTGAAGCTGCCTTTCTTTCTCTTGGGTTGTCCTAAATCCTTGGCCATGGGTGTCAGTGTGCCTTTAACTATATCTGTTCTACAGGATGTAGGAAGTGGGAACTCACTATCTCTTTTATGCGTCCTCCCTGAAACTGAGAGTACCACCACATACCCCCTTTGTCTATGGCAACACACTAGTGTGCTGCTCAGATGTTGTTATTCCCCCATGTAGCTGCCTGGCTGCGAGTCCCCATATCATCCAAAGTCATAGCTAGACCCAGATGTGCAGGCAGTTCTTGGCATCAGTCATCAAATGTGCAGGGCCATAACCTAGACACATTCTAAAAGTACATATGCTGATGTGGAGAGGCTGGCATTGTGCATGGCCCCCAGGAAGATTTGATTCAGCAGTACCAATGTTTCTTGGAGACTATGGAGGACATGGATAATACCATAACAGGTCTGATGACTTTAGTGGCAGACTGGGCTGCCATGGGCATCTCTCTGCAAAAGGATAGCAGGTGCCACCATGAATCCCCACCCAAACATGATGGCTATAGTAATGGGGTATATCTGTACTTAGGCAGGATCAATAGAGAGGTCATCTCTAGGAGCACAGTCTGCACCTACAGAAGTTATGGTTTCCCACTCACCCACTCTATGCTGAGTTGCTCACAAAAAAGGGACAGCAGTGGGACACCTAACTAGAAATCCACGTTTAAGTCACACTACATCATTACCACCACATCAGTGTGCAAGATGGCTTGTAGGATTGCTACAACTGGCCACTGCACTGATCACAGTCCACAGACATGTAGTAGGTCCACCAACTCATCCACAGATCAAATTCTGACTTGACATCCTAATCTCAAATTCCCTGTTACCAAATGATATAAGGAAGTGTGTTTTACCCTAGACCTAACTGTTAAGCTGAACTGTCTTCTAATAACCTAGTGTTTGTACGAAATCACGCTACCGAGCCAGGTATCCAGCAGCCATACCCCTCTCTACCCCATAAGTAACAACTCTTCTCTCCATTGTATCTATTACCTGAGCCATCTTTTCTAGCTATCTCTATTTCACTAGCTTTTGCTATACTATACCTTTTGCCCACTAGGTGGCAACCTAATCTAGGCCTGTGTTGTATCCCTTATCCTTTCTCTCCCATATTAAATTTCAGATTACGTTTTCATTTTCTTTGCTATATCAGACTGTTGCTAACATTTTCCCCTCTATTTAGCTATATTCCTCTTATTCTACTTTACTATTCCTTAGTAACCAAACAGCTAAATTATCACACCCTATTCACCTGAAACTACCAAGAGTTCCTCAGGAGTCTGCTGCTCACATATTGCCTCTGTAATTTCTTCCTTTACCTGTTCTAACCCACTCCATTCACCCAGCGGGCTCACTCTGCTCCCCTACTTTACCCCTAATGCCTACCCACCCGAGTGCACCTACACTTATACTTCTGAGGCCGCACCCCTTCCCATGTCATCCAATAGTATACTATTACTCATTACACACTAAATACTTAAACACCCACTTTCATACTGCTACTCATTAGTACTACTACAAATACACTATCTCCCTCCTATCTCTCTATCAACACCTACCCCCTGTCTATATTTAATCTTTTCCCTCACTCTGCCCCTAAATTACATGCCAAGACATATAAATCTGCTACTCTTATTTGTAGTACTACCTACTCTATCTATACCCTACATCCTTTCCTTCTATGAACACCTACATTATACTGGATCTCACCATCCCTTAAAACAAACATCACTACTAACTCAGCTAGCCTCCCAAAGCTATATTAACATAACTTCCTCATAAACCTATCTTCTACCAAAGTATCATAGAGTAGCCCATATTACTTACCTCCAAGCCAGGAAGTCACAAAACACTTAATGTAAATTCCTAAAGCTCACACACAGTCTTCAACAACACCTTCTACTACATGGCGACATTCATCCCAACCAAGGCCCAAACAACAAGGTCCCAACAAACCACCAGCTATCACATCCCTCCACCCCATACACCCTCACTAGAAACCCTAATAATCTCCTCATATCACATCTCAACATACATAGCTTAAACAATAAAATTAGCTAGCTACATGCTCTGTTAGACATACATTCATTTGATATCCTATGTTTAACAGAAACATGGCTCAAACCAGTAACCCAGGACAATGAAATCATCCCACCTGGATATAATATTTTGAGATTAGACCATATAACCAAAAAGGGTGGAGGGGTAACAGTTCTGTACAAATCAGAGTTACATGTCACTTCACTAGATGTACAACTACCTTTAGATAGTAATGCTGAAATCATAATTTCTAAGCTTCATATCACTGCTAGCAAATCCGTATACATAATTTTCTCCTACCTACCTCCCGGCAATAACAGCAATACCTTTGAAAGGACCCTCAGTTGGCATTCTGCATCCTTTCCACAAGAAACCATAGTACTTGGTGATTTAAATATAGATTGGAATAGCTGTACTTCAGCCAAACCAACTACCCACATAAACCTATATGGCCTTTCCCAAACAACCACCATCACCAGAATCCATATACCCAGTAACAAAGAAAGCACCTTAGACTGGATCTTAGTAAATAGCCATCCCTTCTCATATAAAGCAGGTACCATTCCTGATGACATTAGTGACCACTCACTTACTTACATAATCAGACAAAAGACCTTTATTCCCAACCAAACCATCTTTAGAACTACCTGGAACAAAAAAAAAATATCCCAGTAAGCTTCCAAGCAGAACTTAAGGATTGTGATTGCTCACCCCTAAAACACCTCCCTCTTGAGGAAGCAGTGTCATATTTTAACTCTAAATTCTTACAAATCCTTGAATATCATGCCCCCACTCGCTCTGTTAGAACTAGGAGTAAAACTGCTCCATGGTTCACAAAATAGACTAGGCATAAAATCTTATTGAGAAACAATATCTGGACCAAATGGAGAACTACTAAAAACCCAACTGATCATCAAACCTTTAAACAGCTGAGAAATGCCACTAAAAAATCAATACTTCTTAGCAAAAAAAAACTTTTACTTTAAACTCCAACAACATCATCAACATAAACCACAAAGTTCTGGTCAGGTATTAATAGACTCCTATACCCAGGACACTCCAAGACACCAAACCCATCAGGCTTCTCCCTTAACACTCCCAACAAGATTGCTGATGCTTTCAATACATTTTTTACTGAAACTGTCCAATTTCTAGCAAACTCCCTACCACCTAGCTCAAGTCTGTCTTCCTCCTCAACTAGCTTACCTCCTAACTTTCATTTACAACCAGTTCCACCATCCCTCATATACACCCTACTTCAAAAACTTAAACCATGCACACCCTCAGCTGATCTGCTACCAGCTGAATACCTGCAAATTGCAGCAAAATTACTTGCCTATCCCGTTTCCATCCTAATAAATAGAACCATTACTGAAGGTTTCATCCCATCTCTCTGGACAATCTCTCACATTATTCCACTACACAAAGGTGGTAGCACAACCAAAATCTCTAACTTTCGCCCCATAGCCTTACTCTCTCCATTATCCAAAATCATGGAAAAATGCATCCTCTGGCAGCTACTTGACCTCCTTCTCCAAAATAACCTACTAGCTGACTGTTAGCATGGCTTTAGGCCTTTCCATAGTGCTACCACTGCCCCCTTATCCTTTTCTGGCTGCATTAACAAAACTCATAATGCTTTCCTCTGCACTCTTTATTGACTTTTCTAAAGCCTTCGATATGGTTAACCATCTGTTACTTATAAACATACTTAATTCACTCTCACTAGACACAAAAGCATTACAATGGTTCAAGTCCTACTTAGAAAATAGACAACAAGCTGTCATTTGGGACAATAACTTATCCACACATCTCCCTATTACCCTTGGTGTCCCTCAATGCTCTATCCTGGGACGTCTCCTTTTCTCTATCTTCATTAATGATCTAAATGCAAATCTTCCTCAAGCTACCTGCATACAATATGCAGGTGACTCCATATTAATTTGTGCCACCTCTTCTTCAGATGAACTCCAATCCATCACACAAAAAGTGTTTAACTTAGTAGAAAACTGGTTCCTTCAACACTGCCTCCTCCTAACCCCCCCAAAAACTAAACTATTGCTGTTCACTCCAAAACTAAAGTCCTCCCAAATTGATCTCACAGTTATATCCAATAATGGCACTCTCATATCACCTGACATAACTACCAAACTCTTAGTTGTAATCATTGACAACAACCTTAACTTTGACTCACACATTAACTCAACCATTAAATCAGTAAATAGAAAACTAGGTTCCCTTTACAGGATTAAATACTTCCTTACTCCTGTAGCCAGAACTACCATTGCCCACACCCATCTTATCTCCATTCTCCTCTATGCCGCCCCCATTTATGCTAATCTATCCAATAGCAACCTTAACAAACTGGCAATCTCCTATAACAACATTGCCAGATTTGCCACTGGTTCCCCATTTAGAACCCACCATTGTCAAAATCTTAAACAGCTAGGATGGCTGGAACTGCAAAATCAGCTTCACTTTCGGCAACTTACTATCACCCACAAGAGTTTGTATCATCCCAGTAATACTCTAATACTCTATAGCCTTATCACACCCTACAAAAATCTTACAACCATTCACTCAGCTGATAAATTACTAGTAACCATCCATAAATCCAACAACAAAGCAGGTGATTCTCTTTTTTCTAACTCTTTGGGGAAAACCTGAAATAGGATTCCCAGCAAACTATCATCACTTTTTTCATTACCTCTTTTCAAAAAGCAACTAAAAACACTACTTAAAACACAATGGTTATGCCCATGTACTATCCCAGACTAACACTCTCCTTTCACTGCACGCCCTCATCTCTCTCTGTATCTGCTTCTCTGTAAACATCCCTCCCAAATCTCATATAGAGGGATTAGTAAGCTTCATTATTTCTGTTTCTAGCCTAGTCTTTCTGGGAATCTACCTCTGAGTATTAACTGCATAACAAGCATTCTACTGTGTTCACAAGTTTCCACTATGTATATATTCACAACTTTTTTACTTTGAGTGTAGATTTTTGATATAACCTTAAAATTAGTTTTAACCCGATTTTTTTCTTAGTTATCTCTTACATTATGATATTACTTGCTAGCTGTCTACATGATGAATGTCAAACTCTCTACTGTGTAAATATGTTTCTAGTAGTAGTGAATTGTTTTCTAAACTTTGTCGTCAAGTACTTGATGTTAATTTCTATTATCCTTGTATTTTTATTAGCTTAATGGAGCTTATCTCCCCAGGCCTCTGCTGAAAATGGACATGTATCCAGTGGGGCTAGCCCGGTAAACAAATGTAAAATAAAAAATAAATAAATAAAATAAAACAAATAAAAGATTGCTTATGACACTAATGTCACTCTTCTCCTTTATGTGCATCTCCATTTCCATTAGCTGATAATCTTTTATCTCAAGGTTATGTAGGTAACCATTTGTCTGTGTGTCAGTAGGCACCTGTCCAACTGATAATGTCTGTGACTTGCATTACCCTCCTTCCTGTGTGATTTATGTGGTGATGCCAGATGTACAGTGTGACTTGTCCATGCACTGGCCAGTGTAGCCTCTAAATAACACTGAATGCATCAGTTTGTTTTCTATGTCACCAAATTGCCAATTTTTATGTAAGCTAGAAGGGTCTTGCACAGAAATCATTAATATGATGTTCAATATTCTATCAAAAGTGGTATATAACATGAAGAGAGTAGCTGTTTAGGACTCATAGAAGTGCATTGGATGTTGTCCCTTCATCTGTTCTGTTATGTTCTGTCATATATTGTTCTTGGTGCTACCTTTTGCAGCGGTAAACCCTCTAGTTGGTGCCTGTCAGTGTCAGTGCCATCACCAGTAGTTCCACTGATAAATTTGAAATGGAGCTTCTGTAGTTATGTCTGCTTTCTCATAAGCAAATTGTGTAGCATTAACTATGCTGAGAAGATCTTGCATTCTGTGTCACAGGTGCATACCACAGTACCCCAAGATGTTTAAGAATCAGGCTTTAAGCAGGCTAAGCTCTCACTTATTCATTTTCCTGGTTTGCACATAAGCAGCATTGCATTTATGTTTCACCATAGTTTTGAGGTGGATTATTGGTGCCATTACCCATGGAACTAGGTGGTACCTTACATCATTCGAAAACAGCAGGGTGTGTGACAGGTATATATAGTGTCTTTATCTGTACAGAAATGGGTGTACCAGTGGGTCTGACTCTGCACTTATCTGCTGGGTGGTCCAGTGGAATGTCTCTGTGCAGAAAGTGGCAAAATATATCACTTGTGTACTATGTGTGGGAGTTATGGGGTTTTGCCAGAGTGCTGGGAAGGTACATCGGCTGTGAAACTCAGTGCATTGTAGTATACCTCACAGTTTATGAAATGCTAGCTTTCCTGTTGATATAATCTTGTCACATTGGAAGATCCAGTATTGTCATATGTGTATGATCCACGGCCCATAGTACTTTTGGGGATGGTGAATAGTGTTGCAGAAAACATGCATGGTAGTAGCTCTCTCCTTTGCCATTCTGGGAAAACAAATGTATTCATGCACATATGTCAGTAATCTATCAAAGAATGACTTACAATTTCCATAGCCCAGTACCTGTGAAAAATCCAATATGTTCCCTTTTTGCTTCTGAATTGCTCCTACAGCTGGAATAGTAAGAGTTGCATGTACTTTAGTATCCACTGTTATGGGAAGGTCAGACCAAGACTATGGGTGACACAGGTCAATTCACATAAAGATTGCCTTGGAGCTGTTGGTCAGTCATCTGATTATATGTCATCCTGTATTTATATAGCTACTATACTAATAATGCTGTTAACTATTACATTATTTCCACATGGAATTCTAAATATTTGTCTGTGAATTTTACTTTATAATCAGAAGCAATTCACTGAATGATTCCATGACTGGTGATTGTTAGATATATATGTTTAGATATATACACTTCTGTTTATTAGAATATATATGCAGTAAAATATAACAGTGCATGTACACTTCTGTTTGCTAGTATATATATATATATATATATATATATATATATATATATAGAAAAATATAGTCACTTAGACGCATGTACATTTCTGTTTGTTAGCTTGTATACATTAAAGGCTTAAACTGCTTTTAGCTGAGAAGCAGAAAGGTATCCAACTGCATGTATTACAAAATATCTGGTACTTGGTACTAGCTTCAAGGAAAACAGATTAAAGCAATGGTGCAGAAAGTATCAGAAAACTGCTTTCATACAGAAACATTCTCAGAAACAAAGACTCCATAAAAGTTTAAGATTATTCACCTTAAAAAAAGAATACAATGAACAGACTGTAGACAGTACTGACTTTGAAAGACTTCAAATTCCAAAGACTGCTTTCAAAACAGTGTATATAAAGGACATTGAAAGTGTATGAAGTTAGATCTGATTTTTGTTAGATCTGGTACATGTAGAAACATGCTTGTTCTGAGGTAATCATCATTTATGCTACCTAAGAAGTTTAACATGGTACATCAAAGTCTGTAAACTGTGAAGTTATCGCACATGCCATCTGTTACATAGGCAAGTTATTTTAATAGTAACTGCACAAAGTTAATATATAGTGCTGAAAAGGTTAATACTCTGCAACATTCAGTGCATTAATCAGACTTTGGTATCAGCAAGCAGCATCAGCACAAACAACTGCATTTAATTTTTCAGCGGCAAGCCTAGCCTGTATTCAAAGACAGGTAGTGTGGTGTCTTGTATAAGGTCACTTCAGTAAAAGTGTAGTAACTAACATATATGTACGTGATTGACTCCTGAATAGGAGCACTTCAGTTTCCTCAGTTTGCAGCAGTACAGTTCCCCAGACATCTGGATCCAGAGTGAGACGGCCGTGCAGGAAGTAAGCAGTGCCATAAATTCTTCAGGTTGGTGAATTCCCAGGTTTCCAATCTGCAACTGCCAACTTCATTTCTCCAGCTTTTCAAGTAACTACAGAAGTTTTCCAACCATCTACAGTAAGCAGCATGGCCAACTCTCCCTGTAAAATTGGTAAAAATATCTTCTATATTTACATACAATATGGATGTCATTAAAGCAGTTAGTAAACAATGTTTTACTCTTAATATATCAGGGTTCATTTCTAGGGCCCCTCCCCTTCAGCATATTCATGAATGATCTTAATACTTCCTACTGTCAAGCATCTATCATACAATACACAGATGATTCAACCCTCATATGTGCAGCATCCACAATAACTCATCTTCTTACAGTCACACAAAAAGCCTTCTCTGATATTGAAACATGGCTAGCAAACTAACAACTCATTCTCAACCTTAATAAAACTAAACTTATGATCTTTCTCAACCTTAATAAAACTAAACTTAAGATCTTTCATCCATCTAAACCTATTAACCACCCAGCTAACTTTTATATCACTGCCAGTAATAATACTAGGATTTTCTCAGATTCCCAAACAAAACTATTAGGCATCATAATCACCAACAGACTAAAATCTGGCACACACATTTCTAACACAATCAAAAAGGTTCACATGAAAATGGGAACAATGTATAGAAGCAAAACATTTTTAACAGACGCTGCATGAATAGCCATTGCTAGATCCCCCCTTCTCTTCTCATTCCTATATGCATCCGCCATACTTACCAACCTCAAAAAGTCAGAACTAAGCAAATTAAAATCTTATTATAATAAGATTGCCAGATTTCCAACAGATTCCACACATTCAACCCATCCCTGTCAATGCCTAAAACATCTTGCTTGGTTGGAACTACCTTATATTATGAACAACAACCAGTTAATAATGGCTCACAAAATAATGCACAATCCTGACAACGTACCTTCCTTGAAAAATCTTCTACAACCCTCCTCTAACATTTATACTCTTCAATCATCTAACAAAGACTCACTCCAATTAACCAAAGTATCAAATACAGTAGGCAACTCTCTTTACTGTAACTTTGTTGCTTAAGATTGGAATACCCTTCCACATAGCATTAGATCCATAAGCAATCTTAATCATTTCAAAGTATCTCTCAAAAGGCACTTATTTGAATCTTGGATTTGCACATGTAACACTCCAGGTTAGTTATTAAGTTAGCATCACTTATACCATTTGGATATACATACTAACTCTGTTAACATATCCCTTCCTAACAAACCTACTTCTCTATAAGTAGTTACATTCTTAGCTGCAACTCTCACCATGGAAGTATTGCTAACTATGCACTACTTTGCCTAAGTGATTCTCCCTGCTTAATTATCTAACTAATGTTATGTTCTTCCACATAAATAAATTCAACCAAATATTTATCTATATTCAAGTGTTTAAAGTCTTGTTCTGTTTGATACTATGTATATATTTTTGTTTTTACATGTTTATCCTATAAATGTGTCAACACACATTTTTGGTCAATTTTTATTACTTGTGATAATTTGTATGTAGGCTTAGACTGGAACTTTTCTCCCTGGGCCTCCGATGAAAATAAGCACAGTCCCAGTCAGACCATCCCAGTAATCAAAAACGGTCCTCAAAACAAAAAGTTGTTAAATTAAATTATACATCCAATTCTAATATTAATGGTTATGATTGTATTGACAATATAAAACTGCGTTTTAACTTGCTGTATCAAAACAAAGAAGCTATAGGTTTTGTTTTCTAATGTGTTTTCCGTAAATCATAATACCAAATAATACATATCAATGTAAACTTTTTTGTGTGTTTTAAAACAAAAAGGAAGAACTGTTATATATGGATTCACTTTATAATCTCAAAATACTGAAATATCGAATTTTAGTATTTTGAGACTACAAAGCCGAAACACCAAAAAAATGAAAACCACAACTGCGAAACCCAAAACTGCGACCGTTAAAGCACACAGGCAAACACAACTACACCTACCTCTGCACAACACAAACACACACACACACACACTTACTATAAGCAGGGGGCAAACCCCCCCCATGTGGGGGGCTGCATTCCCTACACCCCCTACATCCCCTACTTATATATACTAACTCCAAGGTCACACTAAATACCAACACACACAAAAACCACCGACATACATTCCACACCCCCCTCACTCAAATACACCTCACACAGATACAAACACCACCAGTCTCAAGACTAACACAGTCACACTTTCACCTACGTACCCTAACCCACACCTAACATGCCTCGACACACTCATAAACACACAAACCCTCCCCAAAACCCTTAAAAACATCACACTTACCTAACATGCCATCAGTACAGTGGGTTCGACATTTCTGGGTTTGATATTCTGCAGTTTCGCACATCTGCAGATTCTCAAGATACTGAAATTCAACATTTCAGTATTTTGAGATTCCAAAGTGTTTCCATATATATATATATATATATATATATATATATATATATATATATATATATATATATATATATATATATATATATATCTATAGACATAACAGTGCATATACACTTTTGTTTATTAGAATATGTATGTAGTAAACTATAACAGTACATGTACACTTCTGTTTGCAAGAATATATGTAGAAAAATATAGTCACTTAGATGCATGTACATTTCTGTTTGTTAGCTTGTATACAATAAAGGTTTAAACTGCTTTTAGCTGAGAAGCAGAAAGGCATCCAACTGAATGTATTAAAAAATGTCAGGTACTTGGTACAAGCCTCAAGGAAAACAGATAAAAAACAGGTGCAGGGAGTATCGGAAGACTGCTTTCATACTGAAACATTCTCAAACAGAAAAGACTCCCTAAAAGTTTAAGATTATTCACCTTCAAAAAGAATACAATGAACAAACTGTATGATATCAGAAAATACCAAAGTACTGACTTTAACAGACTGCAAATTCCAAAGACTGCTTTGAAAACCATGTATATAAAGGACATTGAAAGTGTATGATGTTTGATCTGATTTTTGTTAAATCTGGTACATGTAGGAACTTGTTTATTCTGAGGGAATAATCATTTATGCTGCCTGAATTTGACCTGGTAAATCAAAGTCTGTAAACTGTGACATTATCATACATGTCATCTGTTACATAGACAAGTTATTTTAAAAGTAACTGCATAAAGTTAATATATAGTGCTGAAAAGGTTAATAGTCTGCAAAGCTCAATGCATTAATCAGACTTTGGTTTCAGCAAGCAGTAGCAGCACAGACATCCGATTTAATTTTTCAGTAATTATGAATTACAACCTCTCAGTTAGCCTTATTTGCATGTTAATATGCACTCATTAAGTTTTGTTGCCTCATTTACGTGTCATTATGTGGTCATTTGCATACCTATCTTGCTCTCCATTTTCACTCATTGCACTACAGTGCTAAAAAGTTATATGAACAGCTACCTGGTTGTGTGCTCTCACTCTTTTCTGTGAGAACACGTTACATACTGGCTGAATACCATACCATTTTTCATAGACCATTTAAGCTTATGGTGTTGCTTGTTTCATCCTGCAAAATTTTTGGAATGGTAAACATTTTGATAACAACTTTCACCTCTCTCATCATGTTTCATAATTAGGTTTTCATGGTGATGATATACTTGCTAAATTAAATTAGCTGTGTTATCTAGTAAGTTGTATATGTGTTTTGCTGCTTTTTTAATAATCATTTGCATTTATGCAGATTTTTACTTTTGTGTACTCTACCTTTAGTTTTACCCTTAGGTCCAAAAAATGTCTAGCAGCGGGTTTCTGCTGCTGCTGTGTGTGTGTGTGTGTGTGTGTGTGTGTGTGTGTGTGTGTGTGTGTGTGTGTGTGTGTGTGTGTGTGTGTGTGTGAGCACTTGTGCATTCTTTGCTCTTTTCTTAATGTTATTCACTTTCTGTCCCTTCCAACTTTGCTTCATTTCTTGTTTGCGTTGTTTATGCTTACGTTTTCATCAGGAGACATTTTCCCTTTTTTTATTTTCTGATGTTGTTTAGGGTCTATATTAAATCATCAAAAAGTCTGTTCACTGAACAGCACTTACATCAAAAATGCCATTCATCGAATTCACTCTTGTGGGGAGCTGCACCTCCAACACCTACCCACTAATTATATATTCCATCTCCAGGATCGTACTGCAGTGAGGAAAGGGCAAATGTTCTGTTCTTCACTGTGCTGCGATTTCACTATGAAACTTTCTTATTGGCTTTAGTCTCACTCGTTTCCAATGTTATGTCATTCTGAGGGCTTTGTGGCATACATTTGCTACCTTGATCAGATGTATTGTCAGCTATACTATCACTGTAGCTGTTTTAGACATTTCAGGATTTATATCCCTCTCTCTGACATCCACTTGTGCTCTCAGTCACTCAAAAATATTCCCTTGTTTAAAGTCCAGGTAATCCTGGCTAATTTCTTTACACTTTTTAACTTTGCATAATAAAAAGTTAGATTTTGCTGTAAGGTTTCAATCTTTTCTAGGATCATATTAGAAAAGGCCGCATTCTCCAATTCTGACTGCTTAGTTTCAATGAAACTACAGTAAACTTTCAGTTAACCAGCACTCATGGTAATTGGTAAATGTCCCATTTTTACAAATAAGATGAATTTGAAAAGACTTATCTGTTATAAGGATGGGTTTCCATCAAAGAAAACAACCTTGAAAAATGGGACTTTTCCCTGCAGGAAATGCAGGGCATGTGCTTCGATTAACAGTAGTAATTCTTTTAGACATCCTGTTACCAGAAGGTTATATCAGGTGAAAACCTATGCAGATTGTAACTCCAAAAACATTATTTATGTAGCTACTTGTACCCTCTGTAATGGATTTTATGTTGGTAAGACTAATCGGCAGTTCAAAGATAGAATTGTACATCACCACAATGACATTAGATTAAGAAAGGAGTGCTTTGTCTAAACATATCCAAGAGAATGTACAACACAATTTTATATTTATGGCATTAGAATTAGTACATGATAATCCTCATGGTGGTGATTTATATAATAAAACATAGATTTTGGAGAGCCGATGGATTGCTGATTTGCAGGCTGTTTGGCTTTCTGGATTGAATGGGATGATTCCTTTAAAGCCACTGTTGAAAGGGAAGAGACTTCCTAGATAAAACATTTACATTTTAATTTTAGTTGGCTGCTTTTTGCTTTAAAGGAAGGAGCACTGGCAGTAATGCACTATTTGATGAAAGGAAAGAGACTTCCTAGAAAAATTTTAACCGGCTACTCTTTGCTTTAACGGGGAGGAGTACAGGCTGTAATGCAGAATCTGATGAAGGTCTATGAGTGGAAAGTTCTTATCCCTGTTTCTATGCTTGTGCTGTTTTTATGCTGTTCTATTGTTTTATTAGTCAAAAAAAGTTTCTCCGTGGTGACCTAGCTCTACTTGTTTTCTAAATTTCTAAAACTCAAAGTCAAAGTCAAAGTAAACTTTACTTTCATTTAGCAGTACACAAGTGCAGCCTAAAGGAAATTCTGAGTATCAACTCACCAGAGAGCACATAGGAACCAAGGATAACAAGAACAACAGTATACCATTTCAATTCAAAGAAAGATATTCAATACAAGACCAACAGAAGGATAAATAAACCAATAATAATAGCAAAAACACACAAGACCCTCAGACATTCATATGAAGAATACTGTACATAGCAGCATGGCAAAGTAGTTAAGATTGTCCTCCTTTGTTCATCTGCATCAGACAAACAGCAGGCAATTACACATGAATAAAAATATATATTGCTACATCAAAGAATAATAAAAGATACTGCACACATTTCAGCTGAGCTACATATTGTAAAAGGGTTAGGATGAGTTCCCCAGTGGAAATAGAAAGTTCACCCCGGGGATCACTCCCGTGGCTGTACTTGATAGAGGCACTGGGAACTAATGACGGGCAGCACAATGCCAGGGTGCTTCTATGGGCTAGGCTTGTAAAGGCCTCAGGACCATTTGCCTAGTGCACATCTATGAACCTATGAACCTATGAGTGAGTCTTGGCCAAGTTGAAAACCAAAGTAAATTCAGTTTCCTACATCAGGGTTACAAGGTTGTAAGGGAGTGTGAAACAAGTTAAATGACAATGGGTCTGTCATTAAACAGTGATTACTAACATATATCACTTATTTGACATTGCCAAGATTAAGAGGGAGTCTTTCCTACAGAAGCTCATTTTGAAGAGTGGAGAAAAATCTACCTAGCATCCATCCATCAATCTTCAGTCCCTTTTTCCATTTTTTGCACACGGAGTCGGCATGTCACTTCAACAGTAACAATCATTTAGGGTCAATATTCTCACCTGCAGGTTGCTGCTGGAAATAGTATGATAGAATTACCTACAGGTTGCACATAAGTACAGACACGTGTGATAGAATGGACAATAGCTTGCTTGTAAGTGCAGGCACACGTGAATGTGATTTTTCATTTCCTGTCAAAATGATAAGACCTACTATTTTGATCTCATTAACTATGACATCTAAAGAGTTATCAAAAAAAAAAAAAAAGATACAACTCATGAAAGCCATAACTCCTTGCATCAGTGAGTTTGCTATGGTCTGTTTTTGTCAAAATTAAAAAAAAAAAACTCTTGCCGTCATCATTGTAAGTAGTTATGCACCTGCATCCACCTAACTTATAGAAATAAACACCATGTTGCACAACACAGCAGAAAAGGGAGAAAAAAGAAACTGAATACCATCAATATGAGGAGCTGCAGTTTTGATGAGTTTTGCTAGCATGAGACATTAGGTTGCCAAAGGAAGGAGCAGCAAATCTCAGAGCTCACGTATAGATATTAAAGTAGTTTGTAGGGACATCTATGCCCTCTACCCCTGATGTAGGTGCTGTGCTCCATGTCCTTTACCCCTGATGTAGTTGCTGTGCCCACCATGCCCTCTACCTTTGATGTAGGTGCCATGACTGGTACCCCTGACATAGGTATTGTGCCCCTACCCCTGATGTAGGTGCTGTACCCTCTGCCCCTGATGTAGGTGCTGTGCTCCATGTCCTTTACCCCTGATGTAGTTGCTGTGTCCAACATGCCCTCTACCTTTGATGTAGGTGCTATGACCGGTACCCCTGACATAGGTATTGTGCCCCTACCCCTGATGTAGGTGCTGTACCCTCTGCCCCTGATGTAGGTGCTATGCCCTCATGCCTTCTATCCCTGATGTAGGTGCTGTGCAAAAACAAATGGCAGGGTGATCTAACCAAATTCATCATTGCTTACATCCTATTAACTCCATCATTTCTGTCAGTAAAAATAGATTACTAGTATAATCAAAATCATTCATCAGAACAACCCACAACAATTCTGGAAAATCACTGATCTATTTATTTATTTCTGCTATGAACTGTCACTACCTAATTTCCCTTTCCCATCTTGGCAATTGAAGGGTTGCTCAAGTATTTCAACATCCTTTTGATAATTCATTTTAAAAGCTGATATAAACCATTCCAAGGGCTTATACTGCTAGACCAAGTAATTCCACATCTCCCCCTCTGAACTGTTCAGGATTGCCAGTTATTCAGATACTACAATAAGCTAAAATCAGACACTGTAAGATCTTCTCTCAGGGCTCATTAACATATCTTCGCATTTCTTCTTCCATTTCATAACTATCATTTTCAACAGTTCCAACACAAAAAGATAAGTCTCACAATACAAGAAGCAAGCTTTACTTGGATCACTACAGAAAGAGTTGCTCCTCTGTTGCACTTAATATTATTGCCAAATTGGACTACATTTTCTGTTTTTAAAGCATTATAAAAATGCACACAGAAATACCTCTTAGAAAAATGTGTTTAAGAGGCCCAGGCCAGCGTTTTCAAATTAATACTGACATAATCTTTGATACTCCAGACAATTGGGACACATCATGAAACAGATACTGCACCATTTTGCTTAGCAGAATTTACTTTTTGGCAAATTAATAAAGACAAATCCATTGGCAATAACATCACTGATATCTTGTTTTTACCAAGCTGAACTGATATGGGCAACCAGTCATAATTCTGAGCTGAGATACCAGACAACTAAAGGATTTTGAACTTCCAAGAAACATAAACTGCTTGTTTTTTTTTTTTCTTATTTATACTAATTACTGCACTTTCTTTTCATCTGCACTCTACTTTTATACTGCTTTTATTTATTGTGTGCTAAACTACTCTATTGTACTGCAATTGCCTGCTTTAATATGCCTGTTAAATAAAATTGTATTGCTCTTTTCACTGTATACAAAGCTTTGTTAAGTATTTACTGGTATTTTTCACTCTTTTTAAGGTATTTCTTCTGCTTGATCTGGTTTTCTTACCAAGCAGTGTTAAAATAACTGATTTGTTAACTGTTTAAAACATTCTTTAGAACCTCCTTGCTGATTTTCTGCTGTTTTAAACTTTTTTTAGTGTTTCACTGCTATTTTCCTGCTGTTTTAAATGTTCTTGAGTGTTTCTTGCTGAAACCAGTGTCGCTAGTAGCTGTAGCATAGATCAGATACAGGCTTGCTGCTTCTGAAACTGTTTGTAGTGGTTTGTTTGTTCAGAACACATTTTCTAGGCTATCTTGGATTGGAAGGGGCCATTCTGCACTTTTGTGAGAGAATTGTGCCGATTGGTCTGGTAAAGGGAGGATGATGTAGGGCTTTGAATAAGCATCCTCATTGGTCCTTTTGAATCTTTTTAAAGTTTTTTTTTTTCAAGTTTTTAGCTTCTGGTATTTAGGCCTTGCACTTGAGCAGGTTTCTGCTTGTTTTACAGAGCTGAACTGAGGTGGGCTACAACCCACAACTTTGAGCTGTGATACCAGATGTCTAGAGGCTTCTAAGCTTCCAAAAAATCATATGCTGGCTGTTTTTTTTTTTTTTTTTTTATACTATTTACTGCACATTTTTATTGCTTGCCACCTAATTTTATACTGCATTTATTTACTGTGTACTAAACTACACTATTGTACTGCAATTGTCTGCTTTATTGTGTCTGTTGTTAAATCAGATTTTATTGCTGTTTTCACTTTTTACAAAGCTGTTTTGTTAGTTTTACTGTTTATGTATTTACTGGTATTTTTCACTGTTTTTAAGCTATATGTTCTGCTTGTTCTGTTTTTTTTCTGTCAAGTAGTGTTTAAATAACTGATCTGTTAACTGCTTAAAACATTATTTAGAGCTTCTGTGCTGATTTGCTGCTGTTTTAAGCATTTTTAGTGTTTCACTGCTATTTATCTGCTGTTTTAAACATTCTCTAGTGTTTCTTGATGAAACTAGGCTAGCTAGTAGCCATAGTATAATCCAGATACAGGCTTGCTGCTTCTGGAACTGTTTGTAATGGCTTGTTACGAGCACATCTTCCAGTTGTGTTGATTGGTCTGGTAAAGGGAGGCCAGTATAGGGCTTGGAATAAGTATCCTCATTAATCCTTTTTAATCTTTCAAAAGTTTTTTTTTTCTTTCAAGTTTTTAGCATCTGGCATTTAGGCCCTGCATATAAGCAGGTTTCTGCTTGTTTACGAGTCACACAGAAACATGCACTGCCACACAGTTGTGCACCAAAGCCAGCCAGTTAAATTTAAGAAATTTTCCCTAAAGCCAGGCAGAAATATCCATCCACTGAGATCCTCCATGATCAGTTCTGAATAGCCACGACTAGTGACTATAGTCTTCAACCTAACATTATTTGTACTATCCTTGATTCTCCTGCCAACCTTGTTGACTTGGGTTTCTTGAGGCAATGTAGCAATTGTCTCATGTACACAGACAATCATCTACTAATAACACACTCTAGTACAGAGTGTGAAAGATGTATTTACACCAAGAATCTAGAATCCACTCTCTCTCTCTCTTACTCAAAACAGCAACACGGAGAAGGTTGTCAACTCACCCTCTACTACATGTGTTCATAGTACCACTACTAATGCACATACCATACCCACATTGTACACATATGACAAGTAAATCCACATACATGGAGGCTCTCTAGAAAAACTTATCAAAACACAAGAGACCTCCAAAACACAAGCCCTCTACAATTAATACAGTCCCCACAACACCTATGACACATAGTAACACCATTGTCTCACCCACCAAGCCAGTAAGGCATAACACTCAAAAAACAAATGTTCTTGTCATTGGGGACTCAATAGTGAAACACACAGATGTCCCACTCACCAGCTTGGACAAGGAGAAAGTCACAGTCAGCTGCCTGTCTGGTGCCAGAATTTTTCAGATTATGCATGCAATCAGATCTCTCAGCAACATGTACCATTATGACTCTGTCATAGTTCATATTGGTGTTTATGACCTGAGATGCACCTCACTGGACTATATGAAGAGAGACATGGTTGAACTTCTAAGTATGTGTCTCAGGCAGGTATGTCCCTTGCCTTGAGCAGCATACTACCCTCACCTAGAATGATGCCACAGTATAAACAAAAAATGAATGATTTCAATAACTGGCTCAGTTTTTGATGTCATTCAAAGATGATCCAGTTCCTGTCAGCCTGGGAAGCCATGGATGGCAAACCTCTCTGCTTTGCTAGAGATGCTTTGCACCTGGCACCTATAGACTTTCAGCTGCTGGCAAAGGCTCTCACCTCCACCATATTGCCTTTTTTAGGTAATGTCTCACAAACAACATTAGCAATGTGAAATTATCCAATCAGAACAAAATAAGGGTCATGCTGCTAAATGCTAGGAGATTGAAACAAACACTAAACTTCCCAGAAGCACTTCTATCACTAGAAGATGTAGATGTCTGTGCAGTCACATAAACCTGTTTCAAGGCATCAGAGAGTAGCACAGACTTGCAAAGCTACAATGCCTTCCACACCTTTAGGCCGCAGAATGAACATGTGAAAACTAAAGGAGGCAGTGTTTCAATCTGTACTAGAAATACATTCATCTCCTATCTAGTTAGACTGAACAACTCCATGGAGCTACTCCAGATCCAGGTTACAGTGGATTAGACCCCCATTCAAGTCAGAACCAGTTATAGATCCCCTTCCATGTGTCATGATGCCCATAAAGCCTACTTGACCAAACTGGAGACAATATAAATTTTACCAAAAACACTGGTCATGGGGGAATTCAATTATACCACCATCAGCTGAGAAACCTACACTATTCTAACTCACTAGCGCAAAAGTTCCTTGAGTCTGTTAACTGAAATTCCCTGGAACAAATTGTTCATACCCTGACAAGGGAAAAAACATTCTGGATCTGGTCCTCACCAACATGTCAAACAGATGCATTGCTGCAACTGTCAGATCTTCATTAGTTAAACTGACCACAAATCAGTCACCTTAAAGCTGACACTAACACCAGGACTTACAAAGGGTGAAATCAGATAAAAAAACTTCACCAAGGCAAACTATACCCACCTAACTGACGGTATACATGCATTCCAAGCCTCACCCCAAGCTGGAAGTGGTAACTATGCCGAAGTTTACACTAAAACCCTTTACAATCACTTGCATAATTGTATAAACTCAGTCGTACCAGAAAGAATCAAAGTCAGAGCCCTAAGTAAAAACAAGCTGCGATGGTGGACATCTAGCATAAATAAACTTTACAATAAATGCAAAAAGTCGCTGTCCAGGAAAACAAAGGCAAGGCCACAACAACGGAAAAGCATACTCCTTAGCCTCAACAGGCAAATAAGACAACTTGCCAAATCTTACAAGGGCTGCTTTGAGAGAACTTTAGCCAGTACAGTCAAGGATAATCATAAGGCCTTTTACAGCTACATACATAACTTAAAGTGTAGGATCTAAGCATGTGCAGAACTAGTGGCCAACAGTATCACACACACTAACCCCACAGAGATAGCAACCCTGCTAATGGATAGGTTTGGCAAAAATGTCACTCCCTTATCCCCTCCTAACTTACAACAAACCTTCCCCAAAACTTCCCCATCCACTCTACATATCTGAAGCGCATGTCCTCAAAGCCTTCTCCAAGTCAAAAAAACACAGCTTCTATGGGACCAGACAACATCCCAGGCTGTTATCTAAACAGGCTAAAACATGAACTAGCATCACCATCAAGTACCCTTTCCAGTCATAGCCAAACCATAGGCTTTGTTCCTGCGGAATGGAAAACAGAAACAGTTATTCCTCCACAGAAAGATAGCCTAGCAACAGACCTGGGGAATTAAACAAGATATGCCTGACCAGCCTCATCTGTAAGGCCATGGAATGTATCATTACGGACCTCATAAATAAAGACATAGGTGACCTCCACACCATGGATCCTACCCAATTCAGCTTTATGAAGGGAAGATCTTGCCTGTTAAATCTGGTGGATTTCTTTGAAAATGTGTTCAAGGCCATTGACAATGGCAAATCTGTGCACACAGCATACCTCAACCTGGCAAAGGCTTTCAACATAATCCCACATTCAGGCATTATCGATAAACTTAACAAACTGAATGTAAACCCCTTCACTGTAAGAAGGGTTGACAACTGGCTCACAAACTAGACGTACACTATCAAAGTGGGTGACTTCACATCATCGAGCAAACCTGTTACCAGTGGGGTGCCACAGGGGTCAGTGCTGGGCCCCCTACTGTTTGGTATATATTTCTCAGAAGTTCAGGTCAAAATAAGGGGTTGTGGCTGACCAGTTTTGCAGATGATTGCAAATTAGGTGCAATCATTGAATACCCAAATGATGTTAGTATACTCCAGGAGGTTCTCACTCAGACCAGTGACTGGTGTATTAGTCACAGTCTCAAAATGAATGCAAAAAAATGCATCATCATTTCCTTCCACACAAGCAATGTCCCCTTCACACTATCAAAACAGTAACAATACCCTAAGTACCCATAAAGTGGTAAGGGACCTGGGATAACAAATAGGCTGCAACCTTAACTTTGACTACCATGTGTCTACTGTAGTATGGAAAGCTTACTACATAGCACGCCTGATTGTAAAGGCATCACCTCAAGAGCAAAAGAAGTTTCAACCCCCCTATACTCATCATTTATTAGGGCCCATAATTGAGTATAGCACCCCATTTGGGATGTACCATACTAAGCACCTGGAGCAATTAGAGAGACCGCAGAGGATTCTAAGAAAGAAGATCAAAGGGCTCCAGTATGTGCCTTACACTGACCAACTGAAGTCCCTGTCCCTATACTCCATATCATATAGACTTCTTAGGGGAGACTTATGCCTGGCCTACAGAGCAATCCAAGACTCAAACCTAATGAACTTACAGCATATCTGTAAATCAAACAGGACTAGGGCTACCCATTCCAGGGACCTAAATATGGCCTGTGACTTAAATAGGGCATGCTGGAGGAATAGATTTATTTCCCAGTGACTGCTGCATCTTTGGAACAGGCTACCAATTCATGTGAAATAGAGCACCTCTATGACACTGTTCAAGAGGAACCTGGACAAGTGGATGGGGCACTGTAAATTCTTACTGGGAATAGAGTTCACAATCCTCCTGGACATGAGCAGTCATCACTAAATGCAATTTGGTTATTGACTAGCATTTCTATGGTTATACATTCGGATGAAACAGCTAGGCTTAAAATGACTTCCAGGTCAATAGCCTAGTAATCTACTCTGATCCTATGATGATCTGAGAAGCTTATGATGCAGTTTGCTTTCTAGCCTTATTGGCAATATGTGTAGTCTTGGTCTCAGAAGATTGCCTACGATTTAAGCATTTGCAGTAATCACTCAAGATGCATTTAGTACCAAATGTCAAGCCTGCATCAATATTTTATATATATATGTATATATATGTATATGTTTATATATATATATATATGTATATGTATATATATATATATATATATATATATTTATATGTGTATATATATATATATATATACATATATATATATATATATATATATATATATATATATATATATCTATACACCTATATATATATATATGTGTGTGTGTGTGTGTGTGTGTGTGTGTGAATATATATATATATATATATATATATATATATATATATATATATATATGTATATATATATATATGGGTTCCGTACTAATCCCCAATGCACTTTTTCCCAAAACACTCATGGTCGTGCATACTTACGGGAAAATGTTATTCACCGAAGCAGCATTTTCATGTAAGTATGCCTGTTGTGGAGGCCGTACTGTGGTGCAGATAAGGGAAGATTCCCTTTTCCCCACTGTAGTGTGGTCTCAGAATGAGAATATTAAAGTAGGGGGGGTGTGGGGGGCACAGCTCCCCACATTGCGGTGCAGGACATAAATGCTTTTTTCTTTTAATTTTTTTTTTACACATTTTAACAAAAGTGCTTTTTTGGTAAAAGTGCTTTCATTAAAATGTATTCGTTGATGTTGGGTTCGACTATTGTAGCTTCGTGTAATAGTCCTAGACCTATATATATATATATATATATCTATATATATATATATATATATATATATATATATATATATATATATATATATATATATATATATATATCTATATGGGTCATTGGTCTATGTCAGATGATTGAGTTTTCAGAAACTCAAAATTCACATGGTCATGACCATATGATTGAGTTTCCGAAAACTCGAACATTAAAAAACCCACAAAAAACACAAAAATCTACCTTTTCACATTTTTGTTGCCTGCACCTCCCCAATGTGGGAGGGTTACACCCTACACATCCCCTGCAAAATTATATATACCAATTCTGAGATTGCACTACAGTGAGGAAAAGGGAACATTTCCTGATCTGCACTGTACTGCAATCTCCATTTAAAAACTTTGAGTTTTCAAAAACTCGAAAATATGGTCTTGACCATATGAATTTCAAGTTTCTAAAACCTCGATCAACTGATAGGGACACATATGTCTAGACATTTTTGTCAAAAAAATGTACTGAAAATTCACTCTCCAAGGTAGACATTCCCAAATATCAAGTTACATTCAAAAACACAGACATAATTAAATAAATAAATACATAAACATATACGTCTGGCATTTAAGACTTATGTGCCTTTTTCTCACATAAATTTCACAAAATTATTAAATACCAGGGATCAGAACACTGGCAGTTTTTAAGAATGCAGATCGTTATTTGCCATTTGTATACATGGAAAATGAATGAAAGTAATTCTACTAATATATATATATATATATATATATATATATATATATATATATCTATATATATATATACACATACACATGTGTGTGTGTGTGTGTGTGTGTGTGTGTGTGTGTGTGTGTGTGTGTGTGTGTGTAATATTGAACAAAGGACAATGAAAATAAAAGTAGTAACAACTGCAGTTCTTTATATCTGATGATGGTATGGAGAAACCTCAGGAGATGGGGTTGTCCAAAAATATGGCATTTTTTTCTGTACTTGATCTTGGAACATGATTAGCAGAATTTATACAATATGCTGCTGTATCCTTTGGTGACATTATACAGAAGTAAACAATTTTATTCTTTGGTAAACCCTTTAGAACATATATCTTAGCAGTCCAAATTTCACAGAATGTTCAGATTTGTGCATTATATATTTACCCTGTTTGCCACTAAATTTGTGTTTTTCTGGCAAATCAGTGAAGATTGTTGTCACTGAATAACAACAGGTACTTGAGATCCAGACATCATATCTTTCAGGAAATGCATGTTAATCCAAAACCTGTAATCCTAGCAACTTTCTAAGTTTGTAAGAGCAATATTTAATTTTTTTCTCTAATTTTGTACCATTGTTCCTCCAGCATTTTTGACATTCTTACATTAAGAAGTTGAGAGGTATGCTTCAACATAATCTTGGAAGACTACTTGCTAGTTGTATACCTTTTATGTGCAAAAACTGACATTAAGGACATCAGACTGTGATTAATCTTAATAAAAGAGCATCCTTCACCTAGTCAGATTTCTCTGTTCATAGGTTCATAGGTAGGCACTAGGCTATCGGCCCAAGGACCAAAGTAAGCCTAGCCAACAAGGTTCCCTGGTTTACGCCACCCAAAAAAGTTATTTTCCTGTGCCCCTGTTGAGCAGAGACACAGAAGTGATCCCCGGGGCGTATTTCCTGTTTCCCATCAACTCATCCAGATTTTTCTTGAAGAGTGCTAATGAGGAACTTTGCTTGACATAGATGGGTAGCTTGTTCCAGAGTAATGGAAGTCTCTGGAACAGGAATCTATCCCTCCAGCATGCCCTGTTTATTGTGGTGACAAGGTTTAGTTCCCTAGAGCGTGAAGTCAGAGGGATTGGGATTTCTTTATGTGTAGCATGTCCAACAGCTCTGGGTTTGACATAGCTTTATATGTTAGGCAGAGATCACCTTGGAGTAGGCGATATGCTAGAGTAAAGCTGGAGTTTTCTGAGGCGGTCAGTGTAAGGCATTTGTAGTAATCCTCTTTGTGAGGTACTTCTGTGGCCTTTCCAGCTGCTGCAGATGTCTTGTGAAGTACATTCCAGAAGGGGCATTGTACTCTATAATGGGTCTAATGAGTGTCAAGTAGAGGGGAACAATGACCTCTTTTTTCCTAGATGAGAACCCTTTTGTGATGAGGTGCACCATGTAGAAGGATTTCCTGACTACTGTGGCGATGTGATTATCAAAGGAGAGACTAATGTCCACCTGGGTCCCTAGGTCTCTTATCACACATTCAGCATTAAGTAGACTGCTGCCTACGTGTTAGTTCATGGGTACAGAGTTTTTACCAAAGGGGATGACAATGCACTTTTTGGCTTTGAAATTGAGGCCATGGCTTTGACACCAGGCATCTGTCTCAGTGAGGCCCTTCTGTAGGATGTCCACATTATCTAGGGACTCGACTATGGCTCCTAGTTTGCAGTCATCTGCAAACTTCATTAGCCAAAGGCCTTCTGTGTTAGCCTGTACTTCAGAGAAGTAGATACTAAACAGGAGAAGTCCCAGGACTGAACTGTGTGTACTCCACTTGTCACTGACTTGAAGTCAGATTTGGAGTTTGCAACTTTTACATTGTGAGCTCTGTCAGTGAACCAGTTGGCAATCCATTTTGTGACATAGGGATTTATACCTAGTTTAGTGAGTTTAGCTATAATTCCAGAATGGGGGATGGTGTCAAAAGCCTTGGCGAGGTCAAGGTAGGCTGTGTGAACCACTTTACCCTCATCTACAGCTTTGCTGACTGCCTCAAAGAAGTTGATCTGGTTCAGGAGGCATGATCTGCCTTTCACAAACCCGAACAGGGTGGGGTCCAGAGTTTGGAGGTTACCAGTGTCTTTGTTTATGAGTTCCATGATGATACATTCCATGGCCTTACAGACCAGGCTCGTCAGGCTAATAGGGTGATAGTTCCTGGTATCAGTGGTGGCTCCCCCTTTGTGGAGTGGGATAACTGTTACTTTGTGTCATTCAGTGGACACAAAGCCTGATATGAGGCTATGATTGAATATGGTGCTTATGTGGGGGGCCACTTCTTTCTGATGTTTGTGTAAAATGCAGCCTGGGATGTTGTCCGGTCCAATGGATGCTGTGTTTTTGGCTTTAGAGCATGCAGCTTTCACCTGCATAGTTGTGATTACAGGGATTCTGCATTCTTCATGTATAGATATGGACCCTTTAGGGGGTGAGAGGGGGGTAAAGTAAGCACTGAAGCTATCTGACAGGATGTTGACAATATCAATTGGTTCTGTAAATTTTGTGCCATTGTGCTGTAATTCAGAGCAGATCTGGGTGTTGCCATTGAGATTCTTGACATAGCTATAGAATGCTTTGTGGTTGTCCCTAGAATCAGTAGCAATTTTGTTTTCATAGCTAGCTTTGGAGGATCTTATATGGAATTTCAGCTTCTTACTGAGGCTGACCAGGGGAGCTACTCCACTCATGGGAATTTACTCTCTTTTGCAACAGTTTCTTCCTTCTGTTGTTGAGTTTTTTATGGCAGGAGACCACTAGATTGGCTTTCTTTTTTTGGGGGATACCATCTTGCATGATCCATGCACTCATGTAAGTGCTTATAGAGTGCATTTGTGTAGGATTCAGCAGTTGTAACTGTATTGTCCATCTGCATGGTTGTCATGAAGTTTGCCACTTCTGTCTTAAGAAGCATGAAGTTGGCTTTGGAGAAATTTTTTACCCTGATTTCCTTAATGGGGGGTGGGGGCGGGATGTGGATATCTAGGGTGATTAGCTTATGGTCAGATCTGACCAACGAGGAATTGACTTCAGGTGTGGAACACCTGTCACTCATGCTGGTAATGATTAGGTCTAGGATATTGTTGCCCCTGGTAGGGGTGTGGATAATGTGATTCAGGGCATTGGAGTTTATGAATTCCAGAAAGCGTTGAGCAAAGGAATTGGTACATAAGTAGTTTTCCCAGTTAATGGTGGGGTAGTTGAAATCGCCCATTATTAGTGTGTTTGGTTTAACCCTAATATTTTCCAGTATATCAAGAAAAGAGGAGTGGGAATCCTGGGGTATGGTGGGGGATCTGTAGCAAGCTACAATTTGGATTGAAGTTTTGCCCAGAGTTGAATAACCTCAGATGCATTATACTGAGCAAGTAGCCTGGAGGTGTGGATATCCTTAATGAATATGGACACACCTCGCCTTTGGTGTTCCGGTCCAGGTTAGGTGGCCCAAAAGTGTGGTATGAGTTATAGTCTGGTACTGCAGGGGTGCTCTCTGGAGCCTTAAACCAGGTCTCAGTCACTGTGCAGGTATCAATGTTCTCCATTTTAAGGAGTGCCTTGAGGGAGTCCATTTTGAGATTGAGACTTCTAGCATTGAGTAATATTACCCTCAGTTTTTGCTTGCCTGTTCCTGTTATGGTGGTGAATTTGTCATTTGAACTTTGCCTAAAAATGGCACTATAGGGGTGGCAAGAGGCTTAGCCAGTATCCAGAATCCCAGGGGTTACAGGTGCAGGCCATCTCTAGCAAAGCATCATGGTCTGTCGACGATGTCATCCCAGACAGAGAGATACTGAATCCCCTTAGAATGACACCAGAAACTTAGTCAATTGTTGAAGTCGATCATTTTTTCCTTCTACTGCAGTATCATTCTGGGCAATGGCAGGATGCTACTCAGGGCTAGGGTCATACCTGCCTGGGCTACAAGATCGGTGAGCTCCTCCATGTCTCTTTTCATGTAGTCCAGGGAGATACATCTCAGGTCATTCACACCAACATGGACAATGAGAAAGTCATATTTGTACTTGTTGTGGAGTGACCTGAGTACTTGGATTATGTGGCGGATCCTGGCCATATATTATGACAGACTTCAGTTATGTGCACAGCAACAGATTATCTTTATTTTACATAAAATATATTAATAGTTTCCAAACACAAGATAAAGATTCCCTACCATGAATGTCTATTTCTTGTGTAAGACATTCTGATCTTTCAGAGTCTAGTAGGGGCCCAAAATGATTTTGTTTTATTGCAAACCAGGGTTAAACAGAATTTATTCCAACATTTTGCAGAATACTAGTGTAAAATTAAATGTCCTATCCTTCTGGTCTAAATTCATTCTTTAAATACATATGGTCCCTAAAAGATTCAGTCACTGAGCAGTAACAATGTGTTACCCTGTTGCAGTGTCAACAAAAATTGATGCTTTTTATCTATGCTTCTTTATAATGGAATAAAATTTCTCTTTACTTTGACATTATAAGTATTTCTGTGCATATTGCTTTTGTTACTTTCCCCTAAAGATGCTTTTCCCTCTGCTAATAGTTGCTAATGGCTACATATTTTTTTTTAGTTTTTCATATATCCCATTTTGTCAAAATAAATTCAAGTGAATATCAGTAAGCAGCAAAATTCTCAAAGGTTTCTTAAGGTTGTTTTATGTAAATTAGTGCTTTTATTCTAAAAAAAGTCTTTTAAGAAAAATGAATGAATATCAGAAGCACATTTATGAACTTCACAAGAAATTTGATAGTAATTTGAAACTTTATTTATTTCCTGAAAAAGATCTGCAGCAGAATAACTGAGGTCAATGGAACATATATGTGTGATCAGAGAATAAGAGGCATTAGGTCATCATGAGGTCGTAAGTATTATAAGGAAGTGGAAGATTTTGAGTACTTCAGGAAATGGAAACACCCAGTGGAAAAGGATGTCAAAGGTTATATTGAATAGGAGGGCTGCCAAATCATTAAAGAACAGTAAGAGACTGAATATTTCTTAACTATGATAAAACAGGCAGAAAGCTACACTGAGTGTTTATGGCAGTATAAATGATGAAGGAAGGATTACATTGCAGTGCAATAAAAGCAGAGAATAATTGAATGCCAGGACTTGTGCTCTGGGGATACATATGAAAAGGAATAGCTGGGGCGGCACAAATTAAGTTACTGTTGAATAAGCCGGATGGCTAAATATTCCAGAAAATGTAAAGCTCATCTGAATCACAGTTAAAGCTGTGAGTTATGGACTTAATGACTTTCTCCTACAGCTGAAATATATCATTGAATCTATCATATAGATGCATTTAAATAGTAAAGTGGTGTAAATTATATTTTAATGGCTGCCTTCACTTTGAGTTCTTTACAATTAAGGTATATTTGGCAAGAAAATAGGAAAATACTTACAAAAAGAAAAAAAAAACTACAGAACATATGTATCGGGGTACGTGTTTTAGTTGTTTATATTTGCAAATTTGTGTATACAAAATGCAAGCATTTTTTTCTATGAACAAGGGTCTAGCTACAGATAATTTAATGTTATTCTTTTTTTTTTTCCATACTGCCGTCCATTGATGTTAGTAACATATCTAATGGAAATCAGGAACAGTAAATCCTTGTTAAAGAGCTAGCAATCATATGTGAGGACATTCTTGCTCAGTCACAATACTCATTGTTAAAAATCCAAGCAGCAAAAATGTGTTTTCTAGACTACAGACAAAAGGGTTATGAAAATGTAAATAGCTAAATTGTACAGAAGTAGAAATATGTTGCTTATTGCTTCTTTACAGCTGTTGAGAAGAGCTGGAAGATGTTTTAAGTATTCAGAATAAACATTTTTAGTTAAAAGTAATTTTTAATTTCTTAAACTGAACCAGTGTCACACTAGTATGTATGATCTGTAGGCTACTGTTTATTTTCTGTCATTGCCTCTGTGCAATGGAATCCCACACTGTTGGAAGACAGTGCACTTATTCTTTATGAAATGTATAGTCAGCATTTTAAAGTGAAACATAGCGCAACTCTTCAACAGATTGTTTAAATTCATCCACAAAAGTAATCAAATGTGTTACTTTTGGCTGCTGTTTCCTTTAGGGCCATTGGCCATCAGTGCCCTAATCGACTTTTATCATACTGTGATTCCTGGACACAAATTTGTGCATCAGGGATCATGGTCTTTATCTAAAGGTGTTGGGAGATTTTTGGTATCCTCCAAACAGATCTTCCTGTATACTTGCCAGCCAGAATGTGCAGTGCAGTACAGTTGTGCTTGATGCTTCATACTGCTGCAATTTAATCTGTAGTGTAAGTGCACCGATAGATGAGATTATGAGCCACAATATGACAAGTGCTGCAATTGTAGAACTTACCCAGTATGGGCAGTAACTTTCTATGAGGATGAATGGGCTAATATCAGACACATATGCTCATACTCCCCCAGCCAGATCATCAGTATCTGGGCCACTAGTGAAATCCAGGCTGTCAGTGGCATCATTTGGGCTAAAAATCTAGGCTGTACAGCTGGCCATATTTTCTTATACTTAGCAACACTGATGTTAGGTGCAATGAAAGTCAAGACAGTACTTTACAGATCAGTTCCAGTGGTATATAGAGATAAAGCCCTGACAATTGCCTTACGCAAACTGAGCTCAATTAGTATCTCATGCACTTGCTGCTGGCAGAAGAAGATGGGCATGCCCATCATTGGCGTTAGAAGGCCATCCTACTCCTTCCAGTGCTACAGTCTTTCAGATGATGAGACAGTATTGCAAGAGGTAGTCCGGGAGTACACAGTTTCCATTGTGAGTGTGGCATGTTTCAACATCATAGATAGCATTCTTGCTCCTGTGTTACAGAGAGTTGTCAATTCCTCCTTTCTGGGAATGCCTAAATAAATACAATAATAAAAAAAATACTTTTTTTTTACTACATCTGCATATTGCTCAAGGGAAATATCCGGAAAGCCTGATAGCAATGCAAAGTTAAGTTATTCATGCAGCTTGTGACCTGATTAGGCCTTGTTGTTTCACTCAACATGGTAAAAGAAAAAGGAAACTCATGAGTGACCAAAGAATGTCTATTATGCATCTATATAACATGCATACTTACATTTGAGTCTAACGACAAACTCCTCCACTCTGTCACTAAAGCCAAAACTGCACTGGGAGCCTCCTTATACTCAAACTCTGTAGCTACTCTCTAGAATGCCCTTCCACATTCTCTCAAGCTTCTTGAAACCAAACAGGCATTCAAAATACATCTAATAAAACACTTTCCAACATCCTGGCTCTGTAGCTGTACATCTCCAGGATATGTATAACATCTATGATTTTTTACTTCTGTTCTACTAGACCTCTGTTCTCCTGTAACTGTGTTATCAACTTTCCCTCTGTCTTCACCCACAACACCATCTAACTAAAGGTTTATAGGTAGGTACTAGGCTATCTGCCCAAGGGCCTAAGTAAGCCCAGCCAACAAGGTTCCCTGGCTTACGCCACCCAAGAAAGTTATTTTCCTGTGCCCATGTCGAGCCGAGCCACAGAAGTGATCCCCGGGGTGTACTTCCTATTTCCCACCCACTTATCAAGATTTTTCTTGAAGAGTGCTAATGAGGAACTTTGCTTGACATAGATGGGTAGCTTGTTCCATAGTAATGGAAGTCTCTGGGACAGGAATCTGTCCCTCCAGCATGTCCTGTTTATTGTGGTGACAAGGTTTAGGTCCCTAGAGCGTGTAGCTCAGAGGGATTTGGATTTCCTTAGGTGCAGCATGTCCAACAGCTCTGGGTCTGACATAGCTTTATATGTTAGGCAGAGATAACCTCGGAGTAGGTGATATGCTACGGAGTAAAGCTGGAGTTCTTTGAGACGGTCAATGTAGGGCATTTGTTTGAGACCAGTAATCCTCTTTGTGAGGTAATTATGTGGCCTGTCCAGCTACTGCAGATGTCTTGTGAGGTACTTTCCAAAAGGGGCATTGTACTCTATAATGGGTCTAACAAGTGTCAAGTAGAGGGGAATGATGATCTCTTTTTTCCTGGATGAGAACCCTTTTGTGATGAGGTGTGCCACATAGATGGATTTCCTGACTACTGTGGAGATGTGATTATCAAAGTAGAGACTACTGTCCACCTGGTCCCCAGGTCTCTTATCACACATTTGGCAGTCAGTAGACTGCCGCCTATGTGGTAGCTCATGGGTACAGACTTTTTACCAAAGGGGATGACGCTGCACTTTTTGTCATTGAGCTTGGCTCTGATAACAGGCATCTGTCTCAGTGAGCTCCTTCTGTAGGATGTCCACATCATTTGGGGACTCAATTATGGCTCCTAGTTTGCAGTCATCTGCGAATTCCATTAACCAGAGGCCTTCTGTGTTAGCCTGTACTTCAGAGAAGTAGTTACCAAACAGGAGAGGTCCCAGGACTGAACCGTGTGGTACTCCACTTGTCACTGGTTTGAAGTCAGATTTGGAGTCTGCAACTATTACAGTGTGGGTTCTGTCAGTGAGCCAATTGGCAACCCATCTTGTGATATAGGGAGTTATACCTAGTTTAGTGAGTTTAGCTATAATTCCAGAATGGGGGGTGGTGTTGAACGTCTTGGCAAGGTCAAGATAGGCTGTGTGAATGACCGTACCCTCATCTGCAGCTTTGGTGACTGCCTCAAAGAAGTCGGTCAGGTTCAGAAAGCATGATCTGCCTTTCACAAACCCAAACTGGGTGGGGTCCATACTTTGGAGGTTACCGATGTCTTTGTTTATGAGTTCCATGATGATACATTCCATGGCCTTAGAGATCAGGCTCGTCAGGCTAATAGGGCAATAGTTCCCGGGATCAGTGGTGGCTCCCCCTTTTTGAAGTGGGATAACTGTTGCTGTGTGCCATTCACTGGACACAAAGCCTTATGTGAGACGATGATTGAACATGGTGCTTAAGTGGGGAGCCAGTTGGTTCTGAAGTTCATGTAAAACGCAGACAGGATGTTGTCTGTCCCATGGATGCTGTATTTTTTGTTTTAGAGAGTGCAGCTTTTACCTGCGTAGTTGTGATTACAGGAATTCTGAATTCTTCCTGTATAGTTATGGGCCCTTTAGGGGGTGAGAGGTGGGTAAAGTTAGTGCAGAACCTATCTGCCATGATATTGGCAATACCAGTTGGTTCTGTAATTTTAATGCCGTTGTGCTGTAACTCAGAGCAGATCT
>NC_056732.1:888949631-889172131 GCF_019279795.1 Protopterus annectens
TAGGTATAGCAGGGACTGATCTCAAAAAGAAAAGTACTTATATCCCTGATAATAATCAGCAAGTTGCGAACTATGAAAGATTGGTGTGTAACGATATATACTGGACGTACAAAAATATTAGGAAAACCAAATTGTCAGATATAGATAATCTCACAGATCTTGAGAGACAAGCATTACATACACTCATGAACAACAAAGAGTTAAGAATTATGAAGCCAGATAAGGGCGGTGGCGCAGTAATCTACTATACAAATGTTTATAATGAAGCGCTCTACAAACTCTTTCATGAGTCAGGAAATTATGAGAATATATCTATTAACCAAATTAACATTGGTCATAAAAGAATTGATTTGGTTATAGAAGAATATTTGATTGACAATAGGGTTTGTAATGATACGTATTCTTTTATTAAGACTGATTATCCAGTGTTAGCTAAAATGGTGGGAATTCCAAAGATACACAAGAGTATGGAGAACCCCCCATTTCGCCCCATAGTTTCAGGTTCCCGTTCCAAAACCTTTAATATAGGGAAACTCATAGATAGCTGGCTTAAAGACATATACAAATCTATTTCTCATGTAATGAAAGATTCCTGGAGATTTTTGGGTGATTTAACCAGAGAGAAATGGAATTCTAACATGATTTATCTCACTATAGATGTGCAGGACCTATTCTCTAGTATCCCCAAAGATGAGGGCCTGGAATTTTTTGCCAGCAGCCTAAGGAAATATTCAGATCTGACATGGAATAAGATATTGTTGATATGTGACATGATGGGGCTTGTGTTGGACCATAATTACATAGCTTTTCAGGGAGAATTTTTCAAACAGACAAGAGGAGTGGCCATGGGAGCAGCGTGCGCTCCCATTTTTGCCAATCTGGTCATGCTGGAGTGGGAGTCAGAGTATATATTTAACAGCAAATACTATTCAGACATCGCATATTACGCCAGATATCTGGATGATATTTTTATCTTGTGGAATGGCCCTAAAGAAAAAATACAGGAATTTATGACTTATATAAACAATACCACCAGTTTCCTAAAGTTTACATACAAGAGTAGTAATACCGGAATAGCATTCTTGGATGTATTTATCAGCCATGATGAAGTGGGTTTTATTTCTAAGCTTTACAGAAAGCCCACATTTTCTAATGATTATATACACTTCAGTAGCTGTCATCCCCCGCATGTATTTAAAAATATAGTGAAAGGGCAATGTATCCGAGTAGCTAGGATGTCCTCCACCAGGACCATCATGGAGAACGAACTGGAAAATATAAGGCAGTTATTTTTAGATAGGGCATATCCAATACAAATGGTAAACAACATCATTGGATATGTGAGAGATGAATGGGGAAATAAATACCCACCATTATTAGGGTGCTACAAAATGTCGTATAAAGATGAAGGACTTAATATTTTTCAAGGTAGAGTTTGTGTACTCACATATACACCTCACACACACTTGATTAAAGAAATTGTGGAAAAACATTGGGCAATTATCACAACTATAGGAAATGAACAAAGTTGGGATAAATATCCAAAATGTGTGTACAAAACAGCACCCAACATTAAAAGGATGTTGGAAAAAGTTAGTCATATCAAGGATAAAGTAGACACACATAGAAGCACAACAAAGTGTGGTAGGTGTAAGCAATGTAAGTACATCAATATAGCCAACACCATCAGATTAGATGATATTAATAACACTTTCATCAGATGTAAAGCTGGGAATTGCTGTTCGAAGGGTGTTGTGTACATAGCTAATTGCATTAAATGTAATGCACACTATATTGGGAAAACTGAAAGACATGCACCCACTTCAAAACTTTACTAAAAGCGCACCTATAAACATGATGGCTATGCCCTTGCAACTCCCACTCTAATATCACCCACCCTATCCAACCACTACCTTTCTTTCCACTCCACTAACTACCTTGATTATAGCAAGCTCAGATGCTCATAAGCCTAGTACTTATTATACAGCAGGAACTTCTTATTGTAACATTTGTTAATGTATGTTATGTACTTCACAGATAAAGATTCTAGTTGCCTACTTATGTACTATATTCTTCATCTGTAAATATGTTGTAAGTAATTGCTATGTAAATTGTTAATCGCTATGTAATCCAATGTAACTACTGCCTGTTTATTTTAACTGTGGAGCTTTAACTCGGCCTCCACTGAAAATGGACCTATGTCCAGTCGGACACTCCGGTCAACAAATATAAATAAATAAATAAATAAATCGAAATTCAGTATTTGAGCCCATAAAGTGGAATCTCTGAGAAGAGCAAAGCTCACAAGTGTGAAATTCAAACCTCGAATAAGGAGGTTTTGAATTTTGCTCTAGTTTCGCTGTGGTTATGGATTCAGGTAAGTGTGTGTGTGTGTGTGTGTGTGTGTGTGTGTGTGTGTGTGTGTGTGTGTGTGTGTGTGTGTGTGTGTGTGTGTGTGTGTGAGTTAAGGGTTTTGGGTAGCGGCTGTGGTGTGTGTCAGTGCGTTTTGTTGCTGTGATGTGTGTGTACAAGAGACTGTGGCTTGTGTGGTGGTGTTTTGTGTGTGTTTGTATGTAGTGCGACCTTGGAGTGAGAATAATTAAGTAGGGGGGGTGCAGGGGAGCTTGCCCCCCCTTGTTTTATGTAGTAGAGAGCTTATGTTTGTGTGTGGGGAGGATGGTGTGTGCATGTGGAGTACACACCGGAGATTTTGAATTTCGCAGTTCTGAGTTTTCATGGTTTTAAAATTTTGACTTTATAGCTTCGAAATACTGAATTTCAATATTTCAGTTTTTCGAGGATATAAAGTAAATCGATATAAATATATATATATATGTGTGTGTGTGTGTGTGTGTGTGTGTGTGTGTGTGTGTGTGTGTATATATATATGGTTCTACCTGACTTCGTCGACAGCGCAGAAGACCGACATCGGAATCCGGAGCTCCAGAAGATCGAAATCGAAGAAGACCGACGCGAATCGCGAGTGGCAGAACATCGACAATGCAGAAGACCGACACGACGGATGACAACACCAACGCCGAGGATGCCGACATGGGGAAAGGCTGTGTGAGGCGCGTATGCACGGCCAGACGTTGGGGCGAGGCAGGTAAGTGTGGAGATTGACGGTCTGTGGGGATAGGGGTGGGTTAAGTGAGTTAGGGTTAGGGTGGCGATGAGGGGTTAGGTTTATAGGGTGTTATGAGTTAGGGTTAGGTTTAGGGTGGGTTAAGTGAGTTAGGTTTAGGGAGCGTTAGGGGCGGGTTAAGTGAGTTAGGGTTAGGGAGCGGGTAGGTAAGTGTGCGAGTAGCGGACCTTAGGGTTAGGTAAGGTTTAGTGTGGGCTTGTAAGGATTTGGTGTGCTTGTGTTGTGTGTGGTTTGTGGAATGGGGATGTGTTTTGTTTTTAATTGTTATTGTGGTGTGCAGTGTATGGGGTTTCGTGTTTGTGTACCGTTCGGTTATGTTATGTGTGGTTTCGTGTTTATGGACTGTCGAATATGTGGTGTCGGTGATGTGGTTGTCGGTGTTGTGTGGTTTCACTATGTCAGGTAGAACCATATATATATTATATATATATATATATACATATATATATATATATATATATATATGGATCTATCTGCGTCGATAAAATCACCGACACCTATTTCATTAAACCTATATCCGACGTAACAACAAACATCCAGACAAAAAGCCAACGAATACATACACAACCACATAATTGTCAACTTATAATTCAATACCTAACCTTAACCCACAAACTATTACAGTCGCACACTTACCGCTCTGGCCCTAACCTTAACCTCGCCTTTTACCCACTTATTTATTGTCGCGACACTATTTACGCTTCTAACTCCTAACTTCACTTTTACCGCTTCTAACACATGCCGTTCACAGTCGACACTTTTTCACAACTTAACCTCAACTATCACGTCCACCTTACTAACCATCATACATCACAGCCTTTTCCCCATGTCGATGTTCTCAGCGTCGGGTTTTGATCCGTCGGTCTTCTCCGTTCGATCTTCTGGCGTCGGCGTTCTGACTTGTCGCGTAGTCAGATAGAACCATATATATATATATATATATATATATATATATATACATATATATATATATCTATACATATATATATATATATATATATATATATATATATGGTTCTATCTGACTACGCCGATTCAAGTCAGAACGCCGACAGCGCAGAACACCGACGCCAGAAGATCGAAACGGAGAAGACCGACGATCAAAACCCGACGCTGAGAACATCGGGAAAAGGCTGTGGATGTATGACGGTAGGTGCGAGTAAGGTAAGTGTGCACTGTGATAGTTTGTGGGTTGGGGCGGTTAAGTTAGGGTTAGGCGCTGGCTAGGTAAACTGTGATAGTTTGTGGTTAGGGGCGGTTAAGTGAGTTAGGTTGGGGCGCGGGCAGGTAAGTGCGACTGTGATAGTTTGTGGGTTAGCGGTTAAGTGAGTTAGGGTTAGCTGGCCAGGTAAGTGTGCGACTGTGATAGTTTGTGGTTAGCGGTTAAGTGAGTTAGGTTAGGGCTGGGTTAGGTGAGTGCGATAGTGGACCTTAGGGTTAGGGTTTGGGTTAAGGTTGTAGGTAGTTAGGTATGTGAGGTTTAGTGTTGGTTTGTAAGGATTTTGGTGTGCTTGTGTTGTGTGTGTGCTTTTTGGACCGGGATTTTTTGTTTGTTGCTTGTCGATTATGGTGTGTCGGGCATGTGAGGTTTCGTGTTTGTGAAATGTCGGTTATGTGGTGTCGGTGATTTCGTTTTCGGCGTTTTGACTTGTCGACGTTGTAAGATAGATCCATATATATACATATAAATATATAAAAACATAAAATTGATGTTATAAAGACTGATGTAATGCATTAAGTTTCTATCAGTGTAAGTAATGGCACCATCTCTCTGTCTGTCTGTCTGTATATCTATATCTGGATCCCTTTCAGTTGGTTGACCTTCCAAAATGCCAACACCAAATGACGGACATTTCGGAAGGTCGAAAGAAAAATTAAAAAAAAAAAATAAAAACTATTTTTTTTGTTTGTGTTTTGCAGGGCGGAGGGTAAGCCTCCTTTCACCCCTGTCACCATCTGTTAATTAAATATACCAACTCCGTGATCACACTACATTGAGGAAAATGGCAAATTTCCCATTCCACAATGTACAGTGATCTCCATTCACACTGTTCGACCTTCCAAAATGTCAGTTATATGGTCTTGGTCATATGACGTTTGTCATTTCAGAAGGTCAATCAAGTGAAGGGGATCTATATATCTATATCTATATCTATATCATATGTCTACATGAACTCAGGCATGAGTTCTCAGCTCCATTAGGCACCCTATTCAACCAAAGCCTGGGTACCGACTTCATCCCAGCTGAATGGAGCACAGCCACTGTCATCTCTTTACACAAAGGTGGAGCATCCACTGACCCAGACAATTATAGGCCCATCCGCCTAACTAGCCTGATCTACAAGGCCATGGAATGCATTATCATGGACCTTACAAACAAGGACATTGGCAACCTCTAAACGCTTCTCTCCACACAGTTTGGTTTTGTCAAAGGGAGATCATGTCTTTTAAACTTAGCTGACTTCTTCGAAACAGTCACCAAAGCAATGGGTGAGGGGAAGATGGTCCACACCACCTACCTTGATCTAGCCAAAACGTTCAACACTATTCCTCACTCAGACATAATAGATATGCTGTCACAGCTAGGCATCAACCCATATGTTACCAGATGGGCAGCTAACTAGCTCATTCATAGAACCCACTCAGTCAAAGTAGGGGAAGCCACCTCTAGTAGTAGACCCATAATGAGCTGTGTACCCCAAGGATTGGTCTTGGGGCTTGTACTGTTTGAGATATACTTTTCTGAGGTGCAAGCCAAAACTAGTGATCTCTGGTTGACCAAGTTTGCAGATGACTGCAGACTGGCCACTGTCTTAAATTCCCCTAGTGATGCGGACATCCTCCAAGAGGGCCTTACTCAAACTAATGACTGGTGCTAGAAGCATGGCCTCAAACTGAATACCAAGAGATGTATCATTTCCCCTTTGGGGAAAATGGCATCCCCACTAATTATCACATTAATAACAACGTACTAAGCATGCAATCAGTCATGAGGGACTTGGTCACCCAGGTTGATAGCAACCTGACTTTTGACCACCATGTTGCCTCTGTTGTACAGAAGGCTTTCTACATGGCCCCCCCATACTGTAAATAAGGGTATTTCATCCAAGAACAAGGAGGTCATAACATCCCTTTACTCTTCCCTTATCAGACCCATTACTGAGTACAATGCCCCCTTCGACGTGTACCTTGCCATGCACATGCAGCAGCTGGAGAGACCACAGAGGTTCCTGACCAGGAAAATCCAGGGTCCAAAACACTTATCCGATACAGGTACACTAAAAGCCCTGTCCCTCTACTCCCTCTCGTACAGACTGCTCACAGGTGACCTGTGTCTGGCATACAAGGCCATCTTAGACCCAGCCTTGATGAAGTTGCTGCATATCTGTAAGTCAAACTCCAATTATGCAACCTGCACGCAAGGCCTTAACCTGGTCTGTAGCATTAATAGAACTTGTTGGCAGAATTGGCAGACTCCCTTATCTGTGGAATAGACTCCCTCTCGATGTCAAGCAGAGTGGGTCTATATTAGAACACCTAACATTTGAAATGTCAAGTGTCCTAATATCGACCCATTTCCAGCGAACGCTGAACATATTGAAGAAACATAAAACCGAATTTTTTCCTAGGGAAAGAATTTGGTTGTCCGTTTTTGTTGCTTCGGTATTTTCAGCACTCTGGTGGAAAGTTATGGGTCGGGTTCAGGTAAGTGTGCGATTGTGTGAACGTGTGGTTTAGGGCGAGTTAGTTGAGTTAGGGTTAGGGCACGGGTCAGGTAAGTGTGCGATTGTGTGGACATGAGGGTTAGGGCGGGGTAGGTGAGTTAGGTTTAGGGCACGGGAGAGGTAACTGTGCGATAGTGACGGACCTTAGGGTTAGGGTTTGGGTTAAGGTAAGTGGATAGTTAGTTGTGTATGTATATTTTAATGCAGGGTTAGGTTAAGAGTTTATGTGTATGTGTGCGGATTGCTGTTTGTTTGGTGCGCTTGTGTTGTATATGTGCTTTGGAACAGCAAATTTTTTTCCCTAGGAAAAAATTTGTTGTTCTGAATGTTCGCTGTTTTGTATTTTCCATTGCTAGGGTTCGATATTAGAGCACTCAACATTTTGAATGTTCGGTGTTCTAATATAGACCCAAGCAGAATACCTCTCTAGCCCTCTTTAACAGGAACCTGGACGACTGGAGGGAAACAGAAAATACACCCTTGAGACCTCACCTGTGCCCCTGCTCAACAGGGGAAACGGGTGCTGACTTTGAGGGAACACGGGCAAAATTCTTGGCTAGGCTTATAAGGGCCTCCGGGCCAATAGCCTAGTATCATCCTATGAGCATAGGAACCTATATCTATATCTATATGTATTTATTTTATTTATTTATTGCATTTGTTGACCGGGAAAGTCCACTGGGCCTATGAAGAGCCAATTTTCAGTGGAGGGCTGGGGAGAAAAGCTCGACAATATTAGAAAGCTTCACAATATTACATACAAGAGAACAATTAAATACAAATGAAACAATGTTAATACATAGAAAATTTGCTTACAAAGCCAAGGGTAAAAAGCATATATGTAACAGAGATAATGCACTTTAACTATAAGCACGTTAACGTCTACCAAAACAGCAGAGGCCACCAAAGCAGACACCCAAACAACTACCACCTCAGAACACAACACCTGCAACACACAGACCTCACAGTCAGAGTGTCAAACAGTCACAGCCCTTAAGGCCAAACACAATGCCAGACACACTAGTCATTGGTGACTCCATAGTCAGACACACTGACGTCCCGCTCACCAGACTGAGTAAGGAGAGGGTTACAGTAAGCTGCCTGTCGGGCGCTAGAATCCGCCACATAACGCAAGCACTCAGGTCTCTCAACAGCAGGTACAAATATGACTCAGTCATTGTCCACGCTGGTGTAAACGACCTGAGATGTACCTCCTTGGACTACATGAAAAGAGACATTGAGGAGCTCTCTGATTATGTAGCCCAGGCAGGTATGACCCTGACCTTGAGCAGTATCCTACCTTCACCAAGAATGATGCCACAATACAGAGATAAGATGATCAGCTTTAACAATTGGCTTAAACTCTGGTGTCATTCAAAGGGGATCCAATGTCTGTCTGCCTGGGATGACATGCTGGACAAGCCACGCTGCTTCGCAAGGGACGGCTTGCACCTGTCATCCCTGGGATTCAGGATATTGGCAAAGGCTCTTGCCACCCCATGGTGCCTTTTTAGGCAAGGCTCAAATTCTAAACCTACCACCCTAGAACACAAAATGGAAAAACTAAGGGTAATGCTGCTCAATGCCAGAAGTCTCAATCTCAAAATGCACGCACTCGAGGCCCTTCTCAGTATGGAGAACATCGATGTCTGCGCTGTGACAGAAACCTGGTTCAAAGCTCCTGAGAGCACCCCAGCACTATCAGGTTTTACCTCATATCATGCGTTCTGGCCCCAGAATCCGGACAATACCAAGAAAGGAGGGAGGGTATCCATATTTATCAAGGACACCCACACCTCAAGATTGGTGGCAACGCACGAATGCATCGGAGACCATCCAGGTGCAAGTAACCATAGGCAAGACTGCTCTGCAAATTGTAGCATGTTACAGGCCACCCTCACAAACTCAGGAACCTCACATGGCTTTCCTGAAAACACTGGAGGGGATAAATGTATCTCCAAACACCATCATACTAGGTGACTTCAATTACCCTAATATAGACTGGGAACACTACTCAAGCCCAAACACCCTAGCCCAAAAGTTCCTGGAATTCATAAACTCAAACACTATGGAACAACTGGTCACCATCCCCACAAGAGGAGAAAACATACTTGATCTCATCATCACGAACATGGGAGCACAATGTTCAACACCGGAAGTATACCCTCACTGGTGAGATCAGATCACAAACTAATCTCACTGGAGGTCCTCATCCCACCCCCACCTGAAATAAAAAAGACCACAGTAAAGAACTTCTCGAAAGCCGACTTCACACTTCTAAAGACTAGTGTGGTCTCCTTTAAGGCCCCTGAGCCGGCGGAAAACAGTACCCAAGCCGCTGAATCACTTACAAATTCCTTCTACCAGCACCTACAGGACTGCATGGATAAGGCAATCCCAAGCAAAACAAAGACTCTTTGTACCAAAGGCAAGCGTCCAGTCTGGTGGACCCCAGCCATAAACAAACTCTACAACAAAAGGAGGAAGCTACTACAAGATAGAGCAAAATCCTTAAAAGGTAAGACACCTTTGATCACTACAAGTAAAAATCTAAGAGCTCTCATAAAATCATCCAAAGCAAACTTTGAGAGAAAAATAGCTAAAGACTCAAAAGACAATCATAAGGCCTTCTTTAGCTATGTTAGAAACCTGGGAGGAAACTCCCAGATATGCTCAGAACTAGTTCAAAATGATGTGAAGATTACTGATCCTACAGACATTGCCAACATACTGGCTGACAGGTTCAGAGCAAACTTCTCCCCCCCCCCAAAAGGAGAGATATCTATACCAAATGATTGCAGCCCCCAAACATCTCTAACGCCCAAGTGAGAACTGCTCTCTCCAAAGCAAAAAACACAGCATCCACGGGACCTGATGGTGTCCCCGGCTGTGTGCTCCACGAACTCAACGAGGAATTAAACCCACAGCTAGGACAGCTGTTTAATCATAGTCTCACCTCTGGATACGCACTCCAGGAGTGGCGCACTGTGACAGTGGTCCCACTTCATAAAGGCGGTGCCTCCACCGACCCTGGAAATTACCGCCCATTAGCTTGACAAGCCTTATCTGCAAAGCCATGGAGAGGATCATAATGGATCTCATAAATAAAGACATAGGAATTTGCAGACTTTGGATCCAACCCAGTTTGGCTTTGTCAAAGGAAGATCGTGCCTTTAAAACTTGGTTGACTTTTTCGAAACAGTCACCAAAGCCATTGATGAGGGAAAGACAGTCCATACAGCCTACCTCGATCTAGCGAAAGCTTTCGATACAATACCCCACTGGTATCATTGAAAAACTCATCAGCTTAAATGTTAACCCATACATCACAAGATGGGTTGCAAACTGGCTGAGTGACAGAACCCACAGGGTCAGAGTTGCTGGCGCCATGTCAGACTCTAAGTCTGTCACAATTGGTGTCCCACAGGGCTCAGTCCTGGGCCCACACTTGTTTGGCATCTACTTTTCCAAAGTACAAGCAAACACAGGAGGGTTATGGCTGACAAAGTTTGCAGATGACTGCAAACTGGGCGCCATAGTCGAAAACACATCTGACACAGATATCCTTCAGAAAGGTCTCACAGAAATGGATAACTGGTGCCAGAGCCATGGCCTAAAGTTAAATGCCAAAAAATGCATAGTCATACCCTTCGGGAAAAACAAGGTTACCCCTAGCTACCATATAGGTGGCAATCCACTGAGCACAAAAGAAGTTATTAGGGACCTGGGGACCCAGGTTGACAGTAGCCTGTCATTCGACACCCATGTAGCTAAAGTAGTTAGGAAGACCTTCTACATTGCCCACCTTATCATGAAGGGATTCACATCTAGATCAAGGGAGGTCATAGTTTCCCTATACTCATCACTCATCAGACCAATGATTGAGTACAATGCCCCATTCAGAATGTATCTGACCCGACACTTGCAGCAGCTGGAGAGGCCACAAAAGTTCCTCACCAAAAGGATAAAGGGTCTCAAAATCTGTCCTATGCTGCCCGACTGAAAGAACTTCAACTCTATTCAGTCGCTTACCGCTTGCTCAGAGGTGACCTGTGCCTGACATACAAGGCCATGTCAAACCCAGATTTGATGAATATGCTTCACCTCAATAAATCTAGATCCGTCAGAGCCACAAGGGTGGGAGACTTAAACCTCGACACGGCTATTAATAGGACGTGCTGGAGGGATAGATTCATCACCCAAAGACTCCCTATGCTGTGGAACAAAATCCCGGTATATGTGAGGCAGAGCACCTCGCTGGCCTTGTTCAAGAGAAATCTTGACCAATGGATGGGAGATCGCAGATATACCCCAGGGATTACCTCAGTGTCACTGCTCGACAGAGGCACAGCAAAATAATGGGTATAGTTCCCCATACTAAAGGGGTGGCGTAAGCCACAAAACTATGGGCTAGGCTTGTAAATGCCCTTGGGCAGATAGCCTAGTATAAACCTATGAACCTATGAACCTATGAACTACAAACAAAGGTCTTAGTCTGCTAGAGAGAAAAGGTAATATATAGGATGAATGTAATGTGGGAGGTCAAAGTCACTTGGAAGCAAGTGATAGTAGAAGAGGTAAAGTGTGATGATGTGATAGTAGATATGGCAAAGACAATAGAAGTCAGTTGTGAGCAGGAAAGAAGGATGCGGAAGTATGTGGGTTATGAGCAAGAGTATAGGTATATAGTACTGTGGGCCTAGAAGCAAAGGAGTATAGATATACAGGTAGAAAGCAAGAGAAAATATAATGAGTTAGAAGTATGAAGTAGGTGGGAGAGAGAAACAGGAAGGTAATAGACAAGAGCTGAGGAAAGTGCTAAAAAGGTTGATAGTGATAGGGTTCTTGAGTGGGATATCAGGTGTTTCAGTGTTTTGGTGGGGTACAGGAGCATATCCAATGAGAGAGGAGATGGACTTTTAAGGACTTTTTGAAAAAGGCAGTATTGCTGATAATTCTGAGAGAGGGAGGAAGAGCATTCCATAGCTTGGAGACAGCATAGGAATATGGCATATTGCCAGCTGAGAGTTTGGGTTTCTCTATAGACAGCAATATTTTGTTTTCTGACCTGAGGTGGTGAGTGGGATGATATGTGGTCAGTATGGATGACAGGGAAGGTCAGCTTTCTTGTTGGAAGATTAACTTGTGGGCTGTGGTTAATTGTAGGTAAGTAAGGTTGTGGGGAGATTTTAGCCAAGTGAGTTGATGCAGTGAGGAGCAGTGGTGTGTGTAGTATTTTGAGTGTGTAGCAAATATGGTGATTTTATTGTAGCAGGAGTCAAGCTTACATTTTAGGGACGATTGTAGGTTGGTGAAGATGGAAGCACCATACAGCAGACTAGGAAAAAGAAATGAAGAGGCTAGGGCCTTTTTAGTGGAGAGGCTGAGGAAGTAGTTGTGCCTGTATAGGGCACCAAGCTTTCAATGTATCTTCTTGATGTTACTGTGGATATGAAGGTCAAAAGTTAATTTGTCGTCGATAATAACTGCTTGCAATTTTGTACTAGGGACAACTTCTAAGACAGTGTTGTTTTGGGAAGTGACAGTAAATAGAGATTTATCAATATAGCTAGTTTTTGAGGGGGTAAATAATAGGAGTTTAGTTTTATTGGGATTAAGGGCGAGGTGATTCTTGGACATCCAGTCCTCAGTAGAGTTGAATGCTTGTTGGGTCAGATACTGTAATTTTGTAAAAGATTTTGAGGAGCAGATTACTGTTGAGTCATCAGCATATTGGATGACGGAACTATGTGTTAGAGTTTGATGGAAGTTGCTGACGAATATGCTGAAAGGGAGGGGACCCAGTATTGAACCCTGGGGAACACCTGTATTTGTAGGGATGAAAGGGGAGGAGGAGTGCTGCCAATTGGTGGATTGCTGCCTGTTATTGAGGTAGTTGGTAAACCACTGAAGGGGGGATAATCCTAGGTTAAAGAATTTGGTAATTTGTAGAGACTGTGAAATGGTGTCAAATTCCTTAGAAAGATCAAGAAAGAGATCCTATATCTATATCTATATCTATATCTATATCTGTACCTATATCTATCTGTCTTTCTATCTATATGTAAATACAAAGAGGGAGAGAGAGAAAGATATGTGCTATGTGTGTGTGTTTGTTTGGATGTACTTTAGAAACAGTCAACATATATATATATATATATATATATATATATATATATATATATATATATATATATATATAAATATATATATAAATATATTAAAAAATATATATATATATATATATATATATATATATATATATATATATATATGTGTATGGTTTGCTATCATATATTCGACAGTCAAAATAAATTCCTACCTTAAATATCAACTAAGAAGTTCTACTTGGTATGTTGAGACAGTCAGAATGTTGCAAACACACTTCCTGTTTTAAATTTGACCTTTCTCAACATGTGAAGACTGCAGTCCATCACTGCACATCACGTGATGTGGCAATTTTTGCAGGGAGCCAAGCCCCCTGCACCACTCATGGGTTGTTGAACCCCCCACACCCCTTGCAAATTATATATTCCAGCTCTGTGATCAAACAACAGTGGGAAAAGGATAAATGTCCTGATCCTCACTGTACTGTGATTTCTACTTATAATATTGCCCTCATATGTGCGAATGCACTGTGCATTCACTGAACTGGGACTCGAAAAATGAATGTTCAGCAACATGGGATTCAGCCAACCATACTTCGACATCCCATTTTCTCCATGTCCCCCTCTTCCTGATGTGCTTATTCACTTAACATTTGCTGAAACATGTTAGGGAAGAGGAGAAGAAAGAAGAGGAAGTGTAAGAGATGCAAAGATAAGAGTTAGGCAGAATGAACAAGAGGCCAAAAGCATTGGGATGATAAGATGAGATAAGAAAGGATGAAACAGGGATAAAGCTGTGTGAGAGAAGTGCATGGTTCATGTAATGTGACCTGTGTAAGAGTGCAGCTGCATTTTGTTTTGGATGAAGAGGCATTCCTCGAGCTGTTGTCTGAAGTGTGAGTGCTTCTGGATGTCATTGGTTGCAGTTATCCTTTTTATAGTCCTGTATCAAATGTTCCATACTCCCACAAAAATAGCAGGTATTCATAGATTCACATATTCATAGATTGTTATTGGGCTAATGACCTGGGGTTGGGGGCCTTTCTAAGTCTAACCAAGTATTCTTGAAAGAATAATGACATTCTGTATCAAAATAGGACATTGAAGGCACCAGATGTTTATAAGCTACCTCTGTCCATAATGGATATGGGTACCAGGCCCAACATAAATTTCCTATTTCCAATCAACTGGTGTTGGTAGCACTTAAATTGGGTAATAGATGAACTCAGCTTCACATGGATGGTAAGCTTGTTCCCTAACAGCGTCAGTTTCTGGGACACATATCTGTCTTTCCAGCATGTTCTTTTTTAGTCCCAGACAAAATTTAGGTCCTTATACTTTGTATTTCTGGTACTGTTTGACTTACGAGTATGCAGGAGATGTATAAGTATGGGCTTTGCAGATGCCTTGAAGTTAAGCATAGATCAGCTCTCAGCAAACTATAGGAGACAGAGTAAAGGGAAAGGGCATTAAGGTGCATAAGGCAGGCTTCTTAAACCTTTAATTATTTTTGTAAGGAAGCTCTGAGTTTACTGTATCTGCTGCATATGCCTGGTTAGGTACATACCGAAGGGAGCATTGCATTCTATGGTTGGTCAGACAAGGGTAGAGTACAGTGGATAATGACTTCTATGGACCTTGATCCCATGCCCTTAGTATAAAGTGGGCAAAATTAAAGGATTTATTCACCATTGTGGCCACATGGTGAGCAATGCTAAGACTACTGTTTATGTGCATACCCAGAACTCTGATCACTTAATTGACTCTTAGGGTTGTATTATCAACATGGTAATTAGCTGGGATGATTGAATTACCAAATGGTACAATTACATATTTCTTAGCATTAAGTTTAAGACCATAGCTTTGGCAGCATTTGTTAGTCAGAGATAGGCTTTCTTGAAGAGTACTTGTGTCTGTAGGGAAATCGATGAGAACCCCCAGGTTACAATCATCTGCATCCGTATTCAGCCATAAACCTTCAGTGTTTGCTTCCATTTCAGAGAAATCAATACCAAAAAGATGCAGGCCCAGTGCTGAGTCCTGGGAGCTCCACTATTGGCTGGTCACTTGGTGGAGGTGGCTTCATCTATTTTGACCTCCAGATTCCTATCGGAGAGCTACTTGGTTATTCACCATGTGATAAAAGGGTTTACACCTAATTTAGTGAGTTTGTCTATAATGCTGAGTGGGGTGTTGTATCAAAAGCCTTGCCCAGGTTGAGGTAAGCTGCATTCACAGTCTTACCCTCATCCATTGCTTTGGTGACCCTCACAAAGAAGTCCCCCTTCCCTTAACAAAGCTGAATTGTGATGGGTTTAGAATTTGCAGTTTTTACCTGTATCCTCATTTTTCATGATGATTCTTTGCATAGCCATACATATAAGGCTGGTCAGACTTATGAGCCTGTAGTTACCCAAATTGGTGGTTGGACCTGCTTTGTGCAGGGGAACAACTATAGCCATCTTCCATTCCATGGGGACAACACATGACTGTAGACTCCATATGAAAAGAGATTCAAGTGGACCAGAGAAGTTGTGTTTCTTGCTATTTAATAAGCATCCTGGGATGTTACTGGGGCCCATCGATGCAGTGCTTTTGGCCTTGGAAACTGCATTGAAGATCTGTTCCCTAGTAATGGTTGGGGGGATTGTGGTATGTGGTATTTCCTTTGGACTATTGGGATGGGAGGGGGAGAAGAAATTTGAGCTGGACCTGTTAGTCAAAAGGTTGGCAGCAGTATCTGATTCAGTGTGCATGATGCCATTTACAGTAAGTTCTGTGCATTGTTGCCTATTTCAGCTGAGGTTACAGACATAACTGTAGAATGCTTTGTGGCTGTCCTTTGCTGAGAAGCTATTTTTTTTCTTCAAATTTAGCCTTTGAAGTATAAATTAACCCTCTGCCTGCTTAGATTGGCCATGGGGGTCTTAGTATGTTGGACTTTGTTTCTCTTATGCTTGCCCAAGATTTTTTTTCTTTTGTTGCATAACCAATTGATATTGTGATTCTGTCAGGGTGGCTTGTCTTTTGAGTATGTCTTATTATTAATATGAGAAGGCACAGTTTGTTCTATACAACTATCAATATGTCTATACACAGATTTTGTAAATAGCTCAGAATATGCTATGGTGTTTACTGGGTTTGGGATTGCTTAGAATTTAGCCAATGTGAAATGTAGTAGAGAGAGAGAGGTTAGCTTTCGAAAATACTTCCCAAATGTTTTTGGTTTTGCTGGGTCCCCAGATTTTATTTTTATTTAAAGCAATACTTTCTTATGGTCAGACCTGACAAGTGAGGACATTTCATTGCATGAGGAATATCATTCCCCTATGTTTGTGAGTACAAGGTCAAGTATGTTTGTACCCCTGGTAGGAGAATGAACCAACTGTTCCATGGATGTTGGTATTAACAAAATTTAGGACTCACTGGGCTTGTACATTAGGAGTGGTGTATGATTCATAATCTATAGAGGGGTAGTTAAGATCCCCATGAAGACTGCATTGGATTGAATAGTGAAGGACTCTAGTGCATTGAGATAGATAGTATGGGTTTCCTGGGCCTTGCATCGAGTCCTATATGTTGCAAGGATATGGTATGAGACCCTGTTTAAGGCGAGTTGCACATGTATGAGTTCCAGTGGGTTAAGCACCTTAATTTCAGCTTTGGCTGACCTTGGTATTTTAAAATACCTCTAAAATCCTCCACAACTATCATGCTAGGTGAATGATGCAAAACATCCTACTTTACATTTAACACAACATCCATTTCCCAACCACCATCCCATACTTCTTTCATATGTTGTTTTCTTAATATTCCCAATTCTATCACAGTATTTAAGTATACATTTCTTTTATTCTTCCTGTTCTACAATATCAGGCCTGAATTGCGCAAACACATGCTTTTTTTTTTAAATTCAGTCCTTGACCGATAAAATATAACTGCTCCATGGGTAAATGCCTTTTTATCATCTTCACATTCATTTAGGAATTTATGCAGCAGAAATGAAATGTAAACTGTAAAAGGTCTCTTTACATAAATGAATAAAAGGCCTTACGTCTCTTACCAAAAACCCTAATGGCATGAATTTTCCCCAAATGAAGTATCACTCTAAAGCAGCACCATTTCTAGTTCTTAGTCTCACACTGTTCCTTTTTTACAATTAAGAGGATTCATAGTACATTTTGCTCGCCTTTTTTACCACTGACCACTTCTGAAAATGTTTTACTTGTACTCCAGAATGATTCTTCTCTGTCAGCACCTTTATCAAAAACATGTTGTTTCTGGTCCTCATCATCAGTAAACAAACAATCTGCCATACAAAACAGGAGTCTCATATCCTGGTTCCTCCTTGTCATGTAACTCCAGCAAATTTCTCATTCTGCATCCCAGCATTCTCCTGTTCTGTTTTTACTCTGCTTCCCTGCACAGAATCAGTCTGAGGAGCAGCTAAATTCTGCTTATTGTATCATCCATTACAGCAACAGAATCAGCTTCTGGTCTCCAGAATAGCACCTGCTGTCTTACCCATCTCATTTTCCTTTTGTGCAGTATCTCTCTCCATATTTTCAAATAAATTAACACTGCTCTCCTCCATTCACTTACTTCTGCTAGTCTCCCTCTGGCACCATTTAATCCTCAAAAGATTAAGGGATGTTCTCTGAAGACACGGTCAAATTTCCCGTTATAGTACAAATACCGCCTCATGTCTCAACTGAAAACAGGCTACTAGCCTAGTGGGTCTAACATGCATCCATTGTCAGTGGTGCTATAGGTAGGTTTGGTGCAGAAGGCTGCAGGTTATATTCCTACACCACAAAAATGGATTACTGACTTTGTGGTGCAGCTTAAGTGGAGTGTTGTACTCCTGAGTTTGTTAACCTTCTTATAAGATGTTAAACAAAGGTCATACCTGCTTGAGCTGGTGGTAGCTCAGGTGAATGTAAAAGATCCCATGGCACAAATAGAAAAGAGAACTGAAAGTTCCCCAATGCGCTGTTCAAATTTCATCTAGTAGTATAAATACCACCTTGGGTTTCCCCTGAAAAAAGGCTACTAGCCTAGTGAGACTAACAGTGCCAAAAAAAAGACAAATAAATCAAATTCAGTTCTTCAATCAAATTAAAAAAGAATCAATGATCTCTGTAGTTTTCATGCAATAGACTAATCACTCCCCCAAAAATATAATGTTATTCAATTTTCTCCAAAAAAGTAACAAGCAAACCTACCATCCCTGCTTTCTAAAGGCAAACAAGTTAATGTCATCTCCAATTTCATTGAATAAAATGTCCTGGGTCTCATTTTGGATCCTTCCTTAACATTTACTTCTTAGCTGTCAATAACCTGAAGGAAATGATTAGGTCCACCGAGTAGCTTGTTGATGAAGTGTACTTATGTAAGTCTGGACAATATACACAGTTCTACTGCAGTCATGACATGGTGAATATTGCAGGGGTGCAGAAATGTTTCCCTCTAGTGTATTGTATTATCAAAATAAATTCACTCTGGACATACAGTTTAATGTATAACACAGCCTCTGAGCTCATGTCAACACATGCTTATAGTTGTACACCTATGTTCATGATGTCCAAGTTTGAGCTTGTTGCCATTAAAAGCATTGCTCTCAATACTGTCGGTGCATTTTCCATTTCTGTAAAAATATCTTAAGAAGGATTCAGCCTCTTGTCTTAACAAAATTGTATAGGACTGACACGACCTTACACATGTTGTATGTTAATGTGTTCACCTTTTCTGAGCTATAACGAAGCTATTGCTGAATGCAGGCGTAGTAAAATCAAAGGCACACAACTGGAGAGACAGCATGATGTAGTCAAGAAGGCTTTATTAAACACAATGATTAATGCCAACAAAATAGAAAACTCTTTTGAAACCACACAAAATACCAGTGAAAACAGCTCTACTTTCCAAAATAAGAATTTAATAAAAACCTTTTAGTTGTCTCTCCTCTCCTAGCGCCTCGGCTGCAAGCCTTTACAGAGTAAAAAAGTAAAGCTCACTCACACAGTCCTTTTATACAGCTGCCATATCAATTAACAATTCATTACATAATAAAATCAGTTCCTAATTGTTAAGCTAACAATTAACCCATGAAGTTCTGCCAATTGCACTCTTTATTCATTCCTAAAGGCTGCAAAGTTTCATATTTCATTATTAAAATTGCTTCCTTTCTTCTTAAAATCTTTTCCAATACATTTTCATCTCCATATCTGTTATATACTTGTTCCAAAATAGTGACTTTCATATTGTCTATTATACCCCATGTTCTGAATGAAAATGTTCTGCCACTGGGCTGCTCATCTTCCTATTTTTAACATCCCTAACATGTTCTTTTATTCTCTCAGCCAGACTTCTTTTAGTTTCCCCAATATAGCCTTTGCCACAAAAGCATTTTATAAGATATATAATCCCCTGCTAGTGCAGTTAAATGTTCCTATAGTATTAAAACTTTTCCCTTAATATCTTCAGCTTCTCTGATTATGTAAGGGCATATTGCACACTTTCCACAGGGAAAGTTCCTTCCTTGTTATTGCACATGCTAGCTTCTGTGTTGGTCTCTCAAACCTGCCTCTTACTAAAAATCCTTCAAACTTCTCCTCTCTGGAAAGAAATAGTAAGCTCAACATTCACCAAAGAAGGTACCTCCCTTCTTGTCTTGTTCCAACTATTTTTATCATTTCATTAAATACTTTAGAAAAATAGTATATTTTGTGACAAAAACATTTTGAACATTCTCCCTTGTAATTTGTAACTACATGCTGACTATTTTTGTCCTTGTTCCCATAATCTTGTTTTTTGCTACTTTTTCCAAATACTTTATTATAACTTAGTTTCACTTGATTTGAGTCATAACCTCTCTCCATGAATTTATTGCAAACCTTGTCACACTCTACTTCTGCTTCCCTAACATTGGTACATAGCCTTTTGACTCTTAGCATTTCCCCATATGGGATAGATTTCAATGTATGTTCTGGGTGCCAGCTAGTAGCATGTACCATCCTACTCATTTGTTCGAACTTCCTATATATTTTAGCTTGAATTTTTTTGCCTACTTGCCCTTCAAATTTATGTCCAAATAATTGATTTCTTCTCCCATATGGATATCATCAAATTTGATTTTATATTCATTGTTGTTCAAATATTGTATAAATACCTTAGCTTCCTCTCTATCACCCTTACAAATAAAAATCAAATTGTTGATAAAACGAAAATATTGTATTACATGACCCCTAAAAAAACTATTTCTATAGACATGTTCCAACTCAAACAGTCCCATGAACAAATTGGCATACGCTGGGGCAAAGGCTGCCCCCATTGCAGTTCCCATTTTTTGTTTATATAATGTCCCATCAAATTCAAAAATGTTGTTAACTAAACAAAAATTTAATAACTCCATTATATACTGAGTCCTTGGTGACTCTTTCCAAAAATATTGCACAGCCCTCAAACCCAGTTCATGGGTAATACTGGTATAAAGACTAACTACATCCACTGTGATGAAAAACATGTCTTTTGTCCAGACTGTCTGTTTTATTTTATCCAGTAAATCATATGAATCCTTAATATATGATGTTAACTTGGTTACCTCTCCTATTAATATTTCATGCAAAAGACTAGCCACCTTGTGTGTAAAGGAACCCTTTGCTGATACTATAGGGCGGCCTGGGGGATGGAAAAAGTTTTATGCAGTTTTGGGACACAAAAAATTTTGCTATAGTACTATTTTTTATATACAGTTTATTATTTATGTCCCTAGCTGTAAAATAGCATAACCTTTCCCTTTCCTTAACAATTTATATAGTTCCTCTTGTGCCTGTTTAAGAATATTTTCCTGCACTTTACCATAAACTCCTTCATTCTTCAAATGTTCTAAACACATGTTATAATAGTCCTGTGCATTCAATATAACTAACTTGCCCCCCTTGTCTGATGGTTTAAACACTATATTCCTGTTCTGACTCATATCCTGTAATTTGCACCATTCTTCCTTATTCAAGTTGTAACTCCTATTTTTCTTAATAATAGGTTTTAGTTCTCTCTCCACAAAAAACTGTGTCGCATTACTAAAGCATTGTATATGTGCATTTTTGCTATTTGGGCAAAATGTATTATTTGCTTTAATCTTACTAAGGTCAAACAATGTATAAGCATTGCTTTCTGTTTCAGACTCACATGTGAAATAGTTGTCCTCACTTGTTACTGAATCGCTTGAACTTTCTAAACAATCATCTTCCTTTTTGATTAAAGAAATATTCTTTTAAATACATTTTCCTTACCAGCTCTAGAATTTCTCCCTTAACTTCATAGAGTCTAGGTAACACTGTGGGTATGAATTTCAGTCCTTTCTCTAGGACATTCATTTCCACTGTGTTAAATTCATATTCAGACAGGTTAATAACATATTCATTTGTATTAGGTAACAGTACCTTATTTATTTGTCCATTTACTTTTCTTTTTATAATGTCCATCTCCGGGTCCCTGGTCTGGTCGTATGCCTGCCATCCTCGCACGGTTGACACTGCCACCGCCGGTTCTGTTGGAGTTTCAAAAGTATTCGAAAGGTTCTTTCATCTTCTGCCGACTGCAGAACTGGAAACTCCTCTTCCTCCTCGACTGAAGATGCTCCACTCTCCCCCGACATAAAACTCTTGTTCCCTGTGCCCCGGAAGTGATGTCATCCTCTTAAAACTAACGCTCCGCCTCTTGTTGTGCTGGTTAGTGGTGAACAGGAAAGCCCTTTCCTGTTCATAATCGCGAATGTCCCTTTGCAGCTTGTGTGTCTTCCTCTGCAATAATTCTTTTTCATAGGATTCCAACTTCATATTAGTATCATTCAAGAATGTCTCAAGCACTTTGCTAGATGAAGTTTTAATAATTTCTTCACATAAATGTTTAGTTTCCTTCTGTAATTTTTCCCTCTTTACTCTATCTCTCTCCACCAATATATTTACCCATTCAATACTGCAGCGATGAGCAGCAGCTACCCATCTCTCTTGAAAATGGGTCTCCAGTTCTTCAGAGAGTATAAATGGTGAAGATGGATTCTTGAGTGCTCTTAAACCTCTTGGTGTTATATCTAGCTCCAAATATCTCTGGAGACTATTAATATTATAAAATACAGAAGTCTCTTTAAAAATAATTATCTCTAGCTGAGAGCACAAATCTTGCACTGCTGGCGTAGTTAATGGATCTTTCTTTTTACCTATTTTGGCAAAGGGGTTGTTAATAACATGCTGTCTTGAATTCTCCCATCTTTTAAATGCACTTGGCATCACAACATTGGATGCATCTGCATTGTTGGTTCTTTGTCCACAAATAATACTCTCTCCTCCTTCTGTCCTTGACACACTGTTATTGCTTTCCATGTCTTCATTGCTGAAATCCATATTAATTTCTCGAAAAATTCGAGGAAAGGAGCACAGAATTTCACTGGTCATGGATAAAATAACCACTATCCAAGAGTAAATTATTCTGAAACCACACAAAAGACCAGTGAAAACAGCTTTACTTTCCAAAATAAGAATTTAATAAAAACCTTTTAGTTGTCTCTCCTCTCCTAGCGCCTCGGCTGCAAGCCTTTACAGAGTAAAAAAGTAAAGCTCACTCTCACAGTCCTTTTATAAAGCTGCCATATCAATTAACAGTTCATTACATAATAAAATCAGTTCCTAATTGTTAAGCTAACAATTAACCCATGAAGTTCTGCCAATTGCACTCTTTATTCATTCCTAAAGGCTGCAAAGTTTCATATTTCATTATTAAAATTGCTTCCTTTCTTCTTAAAATCTTTTTCAATACATTTTCATCTCCATATCTGTTATATACTTGTTCCAAAATAGTGACTTTCATATTGTCTATTATACCCTCATGTCCTGAATGAAAACGTTCTGCCACTGGGCTGCTCATCTTCCTATTTTTAACATCCCTAACATGTTCTTTTATTCTCTCAGCCAGACTTCTTTTAGTTTCCCAATATAGCCTTTGCCACAAAAGCATTTTATAAGATATATAATCGGGCTGGTAGTGCAGTTAAATGTTCCTATAGTATTAAAACTTTTCCCCTTAATAGCTTGAGCTTCTCTGATTATGTAAGGGCATATTGCACACTTTCCACAGGGGAAAGTTCCTTCCTTGTTATTGCACATGCTAGCTTCTGTGTTGGTCTCTCAAACCTGCCTCTTACTAAAAAATCCTTCAAACTTCTCCCTCTCTGAAAAGAAATAGTAAGCTCAACATTCACCAAAGAAGGTACCTCCTTCTTGTCTTGTTCCAACTATTTTTATCATTTCATTAAATACTTTAGAAAAATAGTATATTTTGTGACAAAAAACATTTTTGAACATTCTCCCTTGTAATTTGTAACTACATGCTGACTATTTTTGTCCTTGTTCCCATAATCTTTTTTTTGCTACTTTTTCCAAATACTTTATTATAACTTAGTTTCACTTGATTTGGGTCATAACCTCTCTCCATGAATTTATTGCAAACCTTGTCACACTCTACTTCTGCTTCCCTAACATTGGTACATAGCCTTTTGACTCTTAGCATTTCCCCATATGGGATAGATTTCAATGTATGTTCTGGGTGGCAGCTAGTAGCATGTACCATCCTACTCATCTGTTCGAACTTCCTATATATTTTAGCTTGAATTTTTTTGCCTACTTGCCCCTTCAAATTTATGTCCAAATAATTGATTTCTTCTCCCATATGGATATCATCAAATTTGATTTTATATTCATTGTTGTTCAAATATTGTATAAATACCTAAGCTTCTGTACCTGTTGTACACCTATGTTCATGATGTCCAAGTTTGAGCTTGTTGCCATTAAAAGCATTGCTCTCAATACTGTCGGTGCATTTTCCATTTCTGTAAAAATATCTTAAGAAGGATTCAGCCTCTTGTCTTAACAAAATTGTATAGGATTGACACGACCTTACACATGTTGTATGTTAATGTGTTCACCTTTTCTGAGCTATAACGAAGCTATTGCTGAATGCAGGCGTAGTAAAATCAAAGGCACACAACTGGAGAGACAGCATGATGTAGTCAAGAAGGCTTTATTAAACACAATGATTAATGCCAACAAAATAGAAAACTCGTTTTCGTCCAAACCAAGTCAGACTTCATCAGATAACGCACATTAACCTAAGTTCCTTTTAAAAGTGAATTTAAAAAGTTTCAACCAATCATGCAAAAACAAAGTCATTCAGAACAACCTTCTGAATAAATAAAACTCTAAAGTTTTCTTAATATTATTGTGTTAATATATCAAAAAGTATTCAAAAATACATTCACTTATTTTACTCATATTTTGAACATGTTTTAAAATCACTTAGACATTTATAAATGTAAATAACTCAGTTAAAAAGTTTTATACAAAAGTGCAATGGTTTGAAACAATAGTGAATGCTACCATCTGAACCACATACAAAAAGCAGGTAAAGTATAAATTCTAAAGTAGACAAGCTAAATGTCAGTATTAAACATAAGGAACATAGGGTTATTGTACTCAGATGGTATCAATGGTCTATATATTGTGCTAAACCTATATAAGGGTAAAATATGGGTTTAAAATGCAATATACATTTAATAGCTTTCTGGAATTCACAAATTCCAATGCCCTGGATCAACTTATCCACACCTTCACCAGGGTCAACAATATCCGAGACCTAGTCATTACCAACATGAGTGACTGGTGTTCCACACCTGAAGTCAACTCCTCGTTGGTCAGATCCGATCATAAGCTAATCACCCTAAATATCCACATCCCACCCCTATCCCCCATTAAAGAAACCACGGTAAAAAAATTCTCCAAAGCCAATTTCATGCTTCTTAAGACAGAAGTCGTGAACTTCATGACACCCATGCAGATGGACAATACAGTTACGACTGCTGAATCCTACACAGATGCACTCTATAAGCACTTACACAAGTGCATGGATCGTGCTATCCCAAACAGAACCAAGACGCTAGCCTCCAAAAAAAGGAAGCCAATCTGGTGGTCCCCTGCCATAAACAAAATCTACAACAGAAGGAAGAAATTGTTGCAAAAGAGAGTAAAATCCCATGAGTGGAGGAGCTCCCTGGTCAGCCTCAGCAAGAAGCTGAGATCCCTTATAAGAACCTCTAAAGCTAGCTATGAAAACAAGATTGTAACTGATTCTAAGGACAACCACAAAGCATTCTATAGCTATGTCAAGAATCTCAATGGCAATGCCCAGATCTGCTCTGAGTTACAGTACAATGGCACAAACATTAAAGAACCAACTGATATTGCCAACATCCTGGCAAATAGGTTCAGTGCTAACTTTACAACCCCTCTCAGCCCCTAAAAGGCCCATATCTATACCAGAAGAATGCGGAGTCCCTGTAATCACAACTTCACAGGTAAAAGCAGCACTCTCTAAAGCCAAAAGCACAGCATCCATGGGACTGGACAACATCCCAGCCGCATTTTACACAAACTCCAGAACGAACTGGCTCCCCACCTAAGCACCATATTCAATCATAGCTTCACATCAGGCTTTGTGCCCACTGAATGGTGCACAGCAACAGTTATCCCACTACACAAAGGGGGAGCCACCACTGATCTTGGGAACTATTGCCCTATTAGCCTGACGAGCATGGTCTGCAAGGCCATGGAATGTATCATCATGGAATTCATAAACAAAGACATTGGTAACCTCCAAACTCTGGACCCCACCCAGTTCGAGTTTGTGAAATTCAGATCTTGCCTCTTGAACCTGGTTGATTTCTTTGAGGCAGTCACCAGAGCCATAGACAAGGGTTAGGTGGTTCACACAGCCTATCTTGACCTCGCCAAGGCTTTCAACACCATCCCCCATTCTGGAATTATAGCTAAACTCACTATACTAGGTATAAATCCCTATGTCACATGATGGGTTGGCAACTGGCTCACTGACAGAACCCACAAAGTAAAAGTTGTAGACTCCAAATCTGACTTCAAACCAGTGACAAGTGGAGTACCACAGGGTTCAGTCCTGGGACCTCTCCTGTTTGGTATCTACTTCTCTGAAGTACAGACTAACACAGAAGGCCTCTGGCTAACACAGATGACTGCAAACTAGGAGCTATAGTCGAGTCCTAAATGATGTGGACATCCTACAGATGGGCCTCACTGAGACAGATGCCTGATGTCAGAGCCGTTGTCTCAAGCTCAATGCCAAAAAGTGCATTATCTCCTTTGGTAAAAACTCTGTACCCATGAAATACCACATAGGCAGCAGTCTCCTTAACACTGAATGTATGCTAAGAGACCTTGGGACCCATGTGGACAGTAGTCTCTCCTTTGATAATCACATTGCCACAGTAGTCAGGGAATCCTTCTACATGGCACACCTCATCACATAAGGGTTCTCATCCAGGAAAAAAGAGGTCATTGTTCCCCTCTACTCAACACTCATTAGACCCATTATAGAGTACAACGCCCCTTTTGGAATTTACCTCACATGACATCTGCAACAGCTGGAAAGGCCACAGAAGTACCTCACAAAGAGAATTACTGGCCTCAAACAGATGCCTTACACTGATCGTCTCAAAAAATGCCAACTTTACTCTGTAGCATATCACCTACTCTGAGGTGATCTCTGCCTAACATATAAAGCTATGTCAAACCCAGAGCTGTTGGACATGCTACACCTAAAGAAATCCCATTCCCTCCGAGCTACATGCTCTAGGGACATAAACCTTGTCACCACAATAAACAGGACTTGCTGTAGGGATAGATTCCTTTCCCAGAGACTTCCCATACTCTGGAACAGGCTACCCATCTATGTCAAACAAAGTTCCTCATTAACACTCTTCAAGAAAAATCTTGATGAGTGGATGGGAAATAGAAAATACACCCTGGGGATCACTTCTGTGGCTCTGCTCAACAGGGGCACAGGAAATTAACTTTCTTGGGTTGGGGTAAGCCAGATAACTTTGTTGGCTAGGCTTACTTAGGCCTTTGTGCTGATAGCCTAGTACCTATCTATGAACATATAATATAAATTTAATGTTGGTGCACATTTTTAAACAGTAAGTAATAAATAATTCACAATTTAGCTGCTCTAAGTTTTAAGAGGGGAACAATTCTAATTTGCTTGTTGAGCCCCAGTGGTCTCCCAGAATCAAGAGTGACCTGCCAGAAAGGTTCCCGATACTCTAGATGGACCGCCCAAGGGCCACGCCTAATGTCCATAGGAACTTGCTCAACTACAAAAAATACAAAATTAGCACCAGTACAAGTCAAGGTATGCTTGTACAAGGCATTTTTCTCATTAGATGTCCTGATGTCATAACAGTGCTCATATATACGCTTCCTCATTCTGTGCTCCATTTTCCCTATGTAAAATGCCTGGCATATTGAACAGGAAGCCAAATATCCGACACCATTGGTTTTACAGTTAGAAAAAGCACTACTAATAATGTCTCTCCCCCAACTTTGAATGTGTACTTTATCGCAGTCAACAATGTGCACACACTGTGCACAAGCACCACACTTGAAGGTACCTAGTTTCTTACATTTCGTCCCCCCAACAGATGATGTGTGAGACTCAAACAGATCCTTAAGGTTCCTACCCTTCCTAAATACAAAGTTCAAGGGTTCTTTTCCCAAAATTTTCAAATCTGTGAAATTAAGGAATTTCTCCCATTCCCTGTTGATAGTGTGTCTCATTAAAGGGACATTGTCCCCATAATCCATAAGAAAAATCCTATTGATCAGTTTACCATCGTCCACTGATTTAGTAGTAGAAGTCCCTAATGGACCCTTCCCTAATAAGGGAGAGTAGAGGTCAGCTCTCTTTGATAAAACTTCCCCCCTAAGCTTTTTCACCAGATACAGGGGATATCCTCTTTCATAAAAAAAATCTTTCCAGTGTAACACATTCAATTTCAAAATCATCATTATCAGAGGTCAAACGACTCACCCTAATGAACTGCTCCTTAACAATCCCTATTTTTTATGTAAAGTATGTGCACTATGACAATGTAAGTATGAGTTTGAGAAGGTCTCTTTACGGTAAACAGTGGACTTGGTCAAGCTTATGAATACTCACATCAAGGTAGTCCATTCTATCATAAGCAACCTTGTGGGTGAATGCAGGAGTCTCCAACAAATAATGTCTGATGAATCCTTGCCATTGCTCAAATACATTGAAGAAACTTACAAGACAGGGAAAGTTCTCAAGTTCACTATACATGCTGTCACTTCCCATAGGCTTCCATCTGTATTCCTGTATTCCTTCTGGAATGTCATTAATGTCATGAACAGTGGACTTCCACAAACACTGAACCTACCTCAAGCCTAGCACAGACAAGTCAAGTGCCTCAATGGTAGATGTAAGCTGGATCTTTGCATGGTCATGAATGTCTTAGTATGTGAGCAGAACAGACTAGATCAAGTGTGGGGAAGAATTGCCATGGGTATACCATGTCACAACGAGTATATAGTCAACATCCTTGATTGAAAAGATAACTACAGTATCCTCAAACTACTGTAAGCATTACCTATGAATGTACATAAGTTCTATGTGCTAGGTCAATGCTATGATCTATAACATACTCATAATAAAAATGTATCAAAGATATGTTGCAGCATATAATAGGCATCCTTGTTTCCTTTTGGACTGATATGTTTATTGACTGTCAATGCAGTCTACATACACCCATAGGAGCATTTCTCTGCACAAAGGTATGAGCTTTGTGCTTTCATATATGCCAAGTTGTCTGTACACACTTCCCATTGTAATATACCTGGTGGTGAAATGGTATAGATGCAGATCTGTTCAATCAAATGTGATGTTGAAGAAATGTGTTATCTTTTTTAATTTCTTCAAATCTTTTGGGTTTCCAATACCATGACAGGAATGGACCCCATTCCTAAGTCATAGTACAATTAAAGTTCATGAAATCAGTATTGTTTCAGTCTCTGATGTCAGCCAAAAGTGCTCTTCGCAGCACCCGCAATGTGCCCAGCAATGACTCCTTCTGCAGTTCATACAGAGTTACATGTATTGGTAACATATCTAAATACAACTTTAGATTCTTTTTATAAGACCAGTTGCTCCTACTACTATCAGAGCTGTCTGGGTATCTTCCTTCCACATTGCTCTCATTTCTGTCCGCAAATATTGCTGTTTCATGACTTTGTGTCTCTCTGTACGCAAGGTACTGTAGCCACTGGGTGTAGCAATTTCAATGATCAATACTGCTTTTGCCTTATTTTCATGGACCATTATATATGACTTTCTCACATCTATTTATGGACGTTTGGTATTGGATGATCCCATGTGATGTAGACTTCATTTTTTGTGATGCTTTGGGGTTCATGTTTCTAGTGTTTTTTAGCCACTTTAATACCATAATGTTTGCACAATCCCCACTGCAACAGTCTTGTCACATTATTGTACCTTTCAGTATACAATCCTTCTGCCATTAGTATGTCACAACCAGCAACAAGGTATGTGACTGTTTCCAATTCTGTTTTACAAAACCTACATTTGTCTGATTCTCCCACATGTTCAATGGACATTGTAAACCAATGTTTATGTAGCACACTATCATGGACAGCCAATATTAACCTTTCATGTCTTTGCTTGAATTTATCTCCTTAACCATTCCTGCATTAGATCCTGATCAGCATGATGTTCTTCCAGAAGTTTTCTATACCTGCAGCTATATTTATGCATTTTCCGCATTTCTTGCTTTCTTATCTGATCCTTCACCTTATATTCTTTCTTTTGATTTTCGGCACATTCGGCTGCTGCCTGATTTTTATCTACTTCTGGTTTTATTTCCATTCCTGCTTGATGCTGATATGCTTCTGCTAGACTAAGCAGGTAAGTCATCTTAGATTAATTCTCCTCATGTTTCAAAACGTTCATTACATTTGGGTCTTTTGAGGTCAGCCGATATATGTGCAGTCCCACAAATGCAGATCTATACATGTAATCATTTTCAAGGAGGCCCATACCACCTTCAGAATGGGGAATATATAATCTTGGTATGAACTGATTTTTATAAATCATCTGATGAGCATGAAGCATCCTTCCTGTTTTCCTGTCAAATCTATACAACACAATTTGGGACCAGTCAATCAATCCAAAACTGTAGGTTAGGACAGGAAGATCAAATTGGTTTATAGCTTGAATTTTATTCCTAGATGTCATCTCTGTTTTCAGGATTAATTTAAGTCTTCTAAAATACTCCTTACTAAGTTTTATTCACATCTGTTCATGTTTTATTGTTGATCCTTCATCAGTTCCCAAATATTTACATACTCTCTCTTGCTCAAATTCTTTTATATCACATTCTTGTTCCAAACTGATGTTTTCTTGGTGCTACAGTTTTCCTGCTTTAAGGGTTACTTTTGCATATTTATCAAGACCAAATGACATTCTTATATCATCTGAAAAAGTTTTTACTACTTGCAGTTGTGTTTTCAGTTCCTCATCTGATGAGCTATACAGTTTTAAATCACTGACAAAATGAAGATGAGAGATCTTTACAATGTGTTGTTTTCTAGGAATCTTATTATAGCCATGGTCTAATTTGTTAAGCAGAGAGCTTAAAGGGTTAAGGGTAAGACATAATAGCCACAATGAAAGGGAGTCACCTTGGCATATCCCCCTTTGAATTTTTTATCCATGGAATAATAATTTGTCCTTTATCATGGCTTAATTACAAACTGGTCTGCCACTGTTTCATAGCCACTGTAATGTAACTGATCAGTGTCGCATGTATCTTATACATTTTTAAGTCCTCTTTTATCCATGAATGTAGGATGCCACACTTAGATTCTTCCCCTTTTTGCAGTTCTCCATTATCACTTTATTTAGCAGCAGATGGCCCTTTGTTCCATATGACTTTCTTTTATTTCCCCCTTTGTTCTGTTGCCATGATTGAATTTTCTTCTAAATGACTATAAACTTTTGGCATCAATTTGGGTGTATAGTTTATATGTTGTTGGAAGGCAAATTATTGGTCTGTAATTTTTAGGATAACTTCCAGGTTCACTCTTAAGTAGGAGCATTGTTTTTCCTGGCGTTAACCAGATTGGTGTCTGTTCAGAGTGTGCATATAAATAGTTCTTACTTATGGATAAATCTTCATGCAAAGATGTTAATACTTTTAACAGGAAGCTAGGTACTGCATCTTCTTCTTCTTCTTTTGGCTTTTTCCCAGTTAGGGGTCGCCACAGCAGACCACCTGTCCGCTCATGATTGGCAGTGGAGTTTTACAGTGTTGAGTTGCCAGCCCGGCGCCCAACCTTCCACAGAAGGCACACACACGCACTCACACCTAGGGCCAATTTAGAGTATCCAATCCACCTGCAGCATGTCTTTGGGATGTGGGAGGAAACTGGAGCACCCAGAGGAAACCCATGCAACCACAGGGAGGACATGCAGACTCCGCACAGAAGGCACCCCAGCTGAGGATTGAACCGGAGAACCTCTTGCTGTGAGGCAACAATGCTAACCACTGCACCACCGTGGCAGTCCAAGCTGGGTACTGCATCTGGCCTGGGTTTTTCCATTTGGAGGCTTTTCTTAAATTTATCTCAATCTCTCTGGCTGTTACTTCATCCCGTTTCATATCCTGTACCTTTGAACTTCTTATTCTTTATTTTGCTTCTTTTATCCATTTAACATCTTTGTTATGTTCCACAAGATTTTCATAGATATTTCTCCAAAATGTATCCATTTCTTCTTTTTTGGGTGATCTTTCAATTCCTTTTACCTTGTTTCCCAATTCTCTATAGAACTTATTAGGGTCATCAATAATTGCTTATTTTGTACTTTTCCTTTAAATTTATCTGTGTATCATGTAAGTTTTTCTGCCTGTGCTGCGATTTTTAGATTATTATTTGCAACAGTGTAAGATAGATCCTGATCTGGTATAATACTGCTCACTGCTTTTATCACGCTTATCTTTCTGAGTATTTTGGTTGATCTGTTCCCTCTTCTATGCTCTTCTAACAGTGACACTTTCCTTAATTGCTTTACAGTTTTCTCTTTTTGATACTTCCATGATGGTATTCAATTTCTCCCCTTCCTTTCCCTTACGACCCTGTGTTCTTGTGGAAAAATTGTATCTGTTATTAATTTAGCTGCAGAGTAATATATCCTGTTTACTTCTATTATATTGCATGGATCTCAATGGAAAGTCCTAATTACTGCATTCATTTGTTTTATCAAACTTCTGACTTTTTGGGCTTTATTGACTTTCTGCAGTCTATTTCTTTCATTGATCTTAATAGTCTCTATCTCTATTAAATCATGCAACTCTTCTCTTAGTTCATTTTCTTCTAGAATAAGGGCACATTTTTGTTCTCCATTTCCTGCAGACATTCTATAGAGAGTTCTATAGCACCTTCCTGTGGCACATTCTCTTCAGTTTCATCCTGTGTCATCCATTGCTCTGTCATATGGAAACTCACTAGCGTATCACTACTCAACACTGACTGCATCAGAGTTGCCACCATTTCCTGTTCCTTCCCTTGCTGGCCAGATTCAAGTGAATGCTTATACAGGTTTTTTGTGGAAGGCTCCAAAATATCTTCATATGATAACTGGCCAGTTGCTTCCTATTCCACAGGTTTCTTCTTAATTTGGATGTCTATTGCTCTATCCTGCTGCGGTGCTTTCAGAGTCAGATTTTCTACACTGAATCCTTTACTTCACAGGTACTCCATAACCTCAGTTTCTATTTCTTTAACTTCTCCATTAGTAACCTTCTTTTCTACTTTTCCTATTTCGCTTCTCATTTTTTGTTGTCTAAAGCTTTCCATGCCTGGATTCCTTTGCCTGTATTTCTTTTCAAATATTTTTGATGCTATTCTTTTTGTATTGATTAATTTTGCTTTCTTCTTTGCTTAAATATTACAACCTATATTTCTTTCCCATGTCCATATTTCTTCTTTGTTTTCTGATCGTCCTGTTTCTTCTTACTTTCGGGACTTGTTCTATCATGCTGTGATGTAACCTGCGTTAGACCTTCTACACCAAATCCTTCACATTGCAGGCATTCCATAACTTCAGCTTTTATTTTGTTAACTTCTACTTTACTAATCTTCTTTTCTACATTTCCCCTTTGTGATCATTTTTTTTATTGTCAAATTTTCCATATCTGGATGCATTTGCCTGTATTTCTCTTTGAATATAATTGGGGATAACTTTTTTGTATTTATTAATTTGGCTTTTGACTTTGCATAAAAATGACACCATATCAAATCTTTCTTTCCTATGTCCATATTTCTTTTTTCTGCTTTTCAAAAATCTCTAGGTTTTGTTGTTTATATTTTTGCCTTTTCTCAGATGCTTCTTCTTTCAAACAGATCAAAGTTTTTTTATATAATGTTTTTCACAAATCTGTTGTATTAATGAAGATACATTTTTATATGAACCTTCTGACAGTTTTTCTTGTGCAAGTATTTTTCTTTCCTCTAATTTATCTTTTAATCTCTTTGTATATCTTGCGTCTGGAAAATCTGGGCTTTTTGCATAATAGTAACAATACATAATTTCTTTCTTATCCTCAATAGTCTACTCTGTCATCTTTATGGCTGTTCTTTAGCCTATCAGTTTTTGTGATTTTTGTGGACTGCTACTTCCTTCTACATTAGGAGGGGTATCCTTCCCCTGGGCCTGGTCTAGCCTCATTGTAGGCATGTTTCCATATTTTTGAGGATTCTACACTGTCATTTTTCCAGTCCTGGTACCAGTGCACCTACTAGCCTTAGGCACTTTTTTTATCCTGAGTCTTGTGCATCCAGCTATCTTTTTTTTTATTTTTGACCTGCTTCTGTCCATGATATATGCTATGTAAAATACAGTCTATTTATCAGTGTTGTCTTGATGAGATTTTGTGAAAAACAGGGTGCACCTCATGAAGGTATTCACCAAGACTTGAGGATGAATTCAATTTCAGCAATACTACTCTCATTTGTTTACTGACTTATCATCTCTCCATTTGGACCCCAAGTGATGAGCAGTGCTCCTTGCTGACCTGGGAGCCAGCAATCCCTGGCCAACCAGAGATTCATGGCACTGCGGCCATGTGGACCCCACTCATTTACTCTTTTGTTCAGTTTGGGTAGGTCAATTATTTGTCACATAAAGGTGCATTCACTATATGTTTACCTGCATTTATATATATATATATATATATATATATATATATATATATATATATATATATATATATATATATATATATATATATATATATATATATATATATACATTATATATATATATATATAGCTCTGTATGAATTGCAGAAGGAGTTATTACTGTGCACATTGCGGGTGTTGCAAAGAGCACTTCTGGTTAACATCAAAGATTGAAACAATACTAATTTCATGAATTTGAATCATACTTTGACTATGAATGTGGTCCATTCCTGTCATGGTATTACAAACCCAAAAGACCTGGAGAAATTAAAAAGGGAGAAACACCTTATTATCGTATCTCTGAACTAAACAGTGTTTGGTCAGATGTGACTGTGCTTGCTGCCTGAGCATTATGTTAACAAAGGTACCCCCACTGCACACACACACACACACACACACACACACACACACACAAACGCACATACACGCACATGCGCGTGCACACACACACGCACATGCACACACACACACACACACACACACACACACACACACACACACACACACACACACACACACACACACACACACACAAACACACACTCCCAGGCATTTAAATAGACACAAAACGCACACACACACACACACACACACACACACACACACACACACACACACACACACACACACACACACACACACACACACAAATACTCCTATGCATTTAGATACACACAATACATATGCACATGCACACACACGGATTTTGCCCTTTTTACAATGTAGAGTGATCTTGGAGTTGGTTCATCAGGGTGTGAAACCCCCACACTTGATTTCTATTTAAAACTCTCTTTTTTTTAGTTTGGCCAATGGCATTGATTCCTTGTGTGGAAACGGACATTTATGAGTTTTCATTTCAATATTTAGTGATTGACCTTTAGGTATTCAACTACCTAAGGTTTTCATATCATAATATAGACCCTGTAATCATGGGTAAACTTGGAGAAGAACAAGAAGAGGAGTGAGTATTCGATTTTACCACATTCTTTCTCTTCTCAAAATTCATGCAAAATAGTGTTATTTTCAGTGTTATGCCAATGGGAATCCTCACAATGTTAACAATCCAAACCTTTTGAAGTAGACCACATTAGTGCCCACTTACTCGTGCATGTTGTTATAGTATTAATCCTCTTAAAAGTGGTATCTGGACTACCCTGGCAGGCTTTGAAAAGACAAAGGCTATTAATGGAATGGAGAAGCCATTTGGATTACATAAGGTAACTTAATAAATTATCTTGAGCATGAATATGCAAGCTGTTCTGTTGTTTGTGTGAATTTCTTAAAAAAGTGACATTTGCCTACTGGGTTTACTGAGCCTCTTCAGTTTCCTGGATTTTTACAAGTTGCCAGAGATTTACCCTTTACAAAGTTTGACATTTGTGGTTAGTGGAAGGTATTGGAAGTTTACATAAAGGCTGCCAAAGGGATGTGTCAGTATGGAGCTAAACAGCCTGAGCCATAAAGGTTTCTTCAGAAGGTAAAACCTCAGCAGAGTAAACCAAACAGACTAAGGCCAAACTGAGGATATGAGGATGATTTTAGACTTTGTATTCAGGTATAAATTTTGGCACAAGTGTAAACAATATATTTATTGTGCATCCTGAGTGGCTTGGGGATCAGACACAGGTAGCAAATTGCAAGTCTTTAGCAGACATTGATAAATGAGATAATTTTATAGATGACTCCATTCTTTTAATAGACAAGCTGAAGAAGGAGTAAAGATAACCATGAAATCATTTCAGTAATTTAAGGCAGTTGCAGGTCTAGAGTGCAACTGAAGGAAATGGTAATGAACTGATTAAATTATGCAGGTCATAATGAGTTAGTGAGAAGACTAGATGCACTAAATGAACCTGGAGCAAAATACCTAGCATTAGAGGTATGGAAACAGGTGGAAGAAAACAAGTACACAAAAGTACAACAAATAAGGTGGTAAAGTTAGGATTCTCCTTAGCAGCAATTCTTGCACATAGAAGATCAATGACAACTAAAATAATGGATAACCCTGAAGAAAAGTATATAATTAGAATAATTCCAATTACTAGGGTAGAAGAGTACAGTAAGAACATCCAAAAAGATGTGACATATTGCAGGGTTAACTACCAAAAATAAAAAAAGGAAAAATTACTGCTTTGGGTATAATGAGGTAGATGATATACTGAAGGGTATGATGGAGCTTTCAATATATTTCAATATACATAATTGGATTTGTATCAGAAGGAAAAAGAAAAGAGGCAAGTAAAAAAGAAAAAAAAAAGAGAATCACTGAAAATAGTGGTAGGGTAGTATATATACAGTGTATATTATACAAAAGCATAAGGAGCTGCAGGGGTGGTAGGCCTGCAAGTGGCCATCTGAAAACGGAAGGTGTGGGAGAGTGACAACTGGCCTGCTATAAAACCATTCATCAGACAGGTGGTGGAGAACAGCGCATAGACTTTTAGAGTTAAACAAGAAGGATGGCAAGAGCTTATCAATGGAGTAGATTGGGAGTAGGGACTGGATAAGAAGACAGAAGGATAGGTAGGAACAAAGCTGCATGAAATAGTGAACAGCATCTGGGAAGAAAGGTGGAAAGCCTGGACAAGGAGATATGAAAGATAAATTGGCAAAATGCAAAGGAAAGGGAAGAGAATGGGTGGGTTATAAGTAACTAGATGTTGAATAGAAGAGAAATTTAGAGAAACTGATTATAAACAATTGTGAAAAAAGGAAAGGCTGAAAAGGCAGTTAAGGAGAATGGAAGGAACTATGATGCATGGAAAAGATAACTGGACTAAAGCCGATGGTCATGGACTTTCATCTGAGGCTATTGCAGTTAATTGTACACTAAGAAAGGAGGGCAAGTGATAACAGAGATGTTGGAGGTATGGTCAGAGATAAGTAGGAGTCAGCCACATACTCAGGAACTGATTAATTTGATCTAATCTGATTTAATCTAGTAATTTGGAATGTACCTCACAAGACATCTGGAGCAGCTGGAAAGGCCACAGAAGTACCTCACAAAGAGGATTACTGGCCACAAACAGATGCCCTACACTGGCCATCTTAAAAAACTCCAGCTTTACTCTGTAGCATATCACCTACTCCGAGGAGATCTCTGCCTAACATATAAAGCTATGTCAAACCCAGAGCTGTTGGACATGCTACACCTAAAGAAATCCCAATCCCTCCGAGCTACATGCTCTAGGGACCTAAACCCTGTCACCACAATAAACAGAACATGCTGGAGGGATAGATTCCTATCCCAGAGACTTCCTATACTCTGGGACAAGCTACTCATCTATGTCAAGCAAAGTTCCTCATTAGTACTCTTCAAGAAAAATCTTGATGAGTGGATGGGAAATAGGAAATACACCCTGGGGATCACTTATGTGGCTCTACTCAACAGGGGCACAGGAAATTAACTTTCTTGGGTGGTGTAAGCCAGGGAACCTTGTTGGCTAGGCTTACTCGGGCCCTTGGGCTGATAGCCTAGTACCTACCTATGAACCTATGAACTGCATGGAGATGAAGGACCTGTGGGAATGGAACAGTAAAAAAGTGTGAAGGAGGGTAGAAGGAAGTATTATATTTAAAGATAAGGAATACTTGCAATCTGTGTCTAATAGGGGTAAATCCACAATAAGAATGACTCAACTTAGAAGTTGGGAAGCAGATGCTAATTCCAGTAGGAGGATCAAACACCATGTCAATTCATGGTGGAAAGGAGTTCATTCGGTATGGTGAGTGATGCATGGTAGAAAAACATGGTTATCATGCAGTGGATAGTAAGGAACTGAAGATAAGACAAGGAGGAGAGGAAAAATGTCTGAATGGAAAGTAGTAAGGAGAAGGCGCAGTTTAACAGTTAAACTAAGCAGTGTAAACCAAGATGATAGGAGCCAAAATCAGGCACTTAGGGGGAGAATACCTAACAGTGTAAATATTAGGAAAGAGGGTACTGGTCATAGTGCTCAGAGAAGGAAGGAGAAAGATCCAAAGAGGGGAGAGAGGGCAAGACCAAACAGAAGAGGGGAAGAAAATATTATGAGGCTGATTCAAAAAAGATGATGAAGTTATGAGTGGAGTTCTATGTGAGGCCAAAAATCTAAGACGCTGCTCTACCCTTGTTAAGTACACATAAATAATTGAATGAATAGACATTTCAGTTGAAGGAATGCATTTGCTTGTATATATGTCAGCATGTGATTGAAAATTCAATAATCATAATGCTAATAATAAAGAAAAAATGGGTGATATTTTAATGATAATAATAACCAAGAAATAGTCAGAAATGTCAATCTCCAAATGCTTTATATGTTACTGAGCATGTTTGCACATTTATTTACCAAAGTAAGTCAAAATAAATCAAAAATACACCCCAATACTTAAATCCACTAAAAATCAAGACTAAAAAATTGCTGACAAAATATCAAGCTAATATAAATTATTAATATCAAAATAAAAATAATGCACTGCAAGTATAAATAAGCATCTAAGTACATTAATTGCTTGATAAGGAAAAGAGATATTTGGAAAAGAAATAGACTAGTAAAATCCCTTGCACCGAGGTAGTAGCAGTTTAACAATTATTAGTACTTTATGAACATATATCAGGATTTTTTCTTAATCCAATTGTTATTGCTATTCTTTTAACAAATACAAACAAGAGCTTATAATATCTATCATAGTGATCTGCAAATGAGAAAAAAACATGTTTTCTTAACAAATTAAGTCTGGCAGAGTTGTTATGTAACTTTGTAGTCCTAGGCTTGACCTCATAAATCAATAAAATGTGACTTTGAAGCACCCCACAATCACATGATCTGCTGTTGGCTTGCAGATTAATAAGGTTGGTTATGAATATGGACAAGTAACAGCTGTTGTGCTGATACATACTAATTCAGCTTTATATGTAGAAGAATTAAGCTCAGTACTTAGTAAAACTCCAAGAAATGCATTTAGGGATTTATGTTACTGACTTTTTTTCTGAATACTTTAAAAGACTAACAGAAGTAAAAAAAAATCATAAACATTAACATTATTTTTGCTGTTCTATTTCTCTTCTTTTATCAGGAGCATTAGTCTATGTTCACAGAAGCTATCAGTCATCTTTTATGTAATAAATGAGTTTTATGGGACTGCCATTTGTAGGATTTTATGTAGTCTGTAAGACTATTTCATTAGTTAATGAAAATACTTTTATAAGAATCAGTGTCATAAAAATTCAGTTTATTAAACTTCTTCATTTAATGTCTATTTTTTTTATTTTCTGTCCCTAATCAAATAATATTTTTTTTCCTCTTTCACCATTTAAAATTCAGTGCATCCTTTGCTGTTCTGAGCAGCCATGGGAGCTGGGATTCCAGAAGTATTTCACAAAGTGTCTCCTTTAATGTAACAATAAGATCTAATTAAAAAAACATGATACCCTGTTCAGCTACACTATGTGCATAGCTTTTTATACGAATTAACATCCTTTAGTCTGCAGAAAAACATAAAGCAATGACCATGAGAAGATTATATTAATCTAAATTATTGTTCTAAATACAATGAACCCAAGAAAACAATATAGATTAATTTCTACAAGCAACTGCACCTAGATTTGACGATATCCCTAGAAATTAAATATGTTGAAGAACTGGCATTTGTAAGTTCGAGTGAAAATAATTATAATTGGTTTTCCATTCCCATGAATAAAAAGAAATACCTTAACAATATGACTTCTTCCCTTGAGATACTCAAATGCGCTTTGCTTTTGAATAAAATGCATTAACTCATGTAATGCAAACACAGCTATGATTTTCTATACAAGATATAGCTCTTTGTTAATGTATTCTGTAATGCTTGCTTAGTTACCTACTGAATCCCTTAAGCATTTGTAGACTTTGCAGCCATAAAATGTAATTGTTAGAAATTATATTATAGTATAAAATATCTGAGATGCAGTTTTCACATTATTTTTTTCCAATGAGTTCAGCATCTGCACACTTTGTTTTTGATATATCTTTCATTATTCTGCTTTACCAGTCTCTTAAGTACTATGCACAGTTGTCATGCTTTTTATTACCCGTTACCTTCTGTCATCTGTCTGTGAGGTCCTTAGTTCTGGAGCCACTGATATCTCAGCCCCATTTAATTATATAACACTGCTTTCACCTCGGTTATACCAGTAGAGTGCAAGCTATTTTTCATACCAAAAAAGAAAAACAATGCTGAATTAGCATATATTCCTAAATGCCCTTAATAATTATTATAAGGTTTATAGTAATAATAAGAATTTTTGTTCTGAGATGTGTTGTATTTTAGCGAAACACTTCAATATAAGTATATTCCATTAATCTTATTAAACCATTTGCATCACAAAAATACGCAGCTAGCCTGCAGCCATCATGTGCATCCTACCCATTACATGCTCTCTAGTTACTAAAAAGATGTGTAACCTATGCTAGCTATATGCATTTATTTACTTCTGCTATGCCTTGTCCCAGCTATCACCATGTGATCAATATTGCAATATAAACCTATTTTTGAATATGAGTAATAGTCAAGCTAGACAAAGAATTTGATCCTTGTAAACAAAATTGATAATCACTGTTTGACACCAGTGATGTGTGTTTAACTAACTGATGGAACCTGCTTAACTGCCTGATGTAACCCTCCCCATCCTCATTTGGTTTTCAAATAGTAGGAAGAATAACAGCCACTTAGAGAAACTCTTGGCACATAGGACTCCTCAACTATCTTTTACATTGATCTTGAAATACAGCGATCATAGTCAGCCATAATTTTGTAATAGCATCTTGAACAACCATGAACGAGGAATTCACAAATCTTATTATCTGTAGAATGAGGCACTTTTATTTATCTATTTAATTAGTCGTATAAAACATATACAAGTGAGGATGAGATGCTGTTGCTTCACATAGAAAGCTCATTCACCTTCCAGAATGAATGAATCATTTCACAAACACAGAAAATATGGATATGAGGAGTATAATGCAGCATTAATGGCAACCCCATTCATGGATGCTGATTCAAGAATAATAACTAATACATCTGCACTGCAAGTTATTTAGCTTTGAGTTTTCATGTGACCAAACAACAGAATATAGCCATTAAGCATAGTACAGCAATATAACTTTAATCATTCAGTTTTCTGTTTAATAATTGGGGTTTCCAATTTCTTAATCCATCCTTGTTAAAATGACTTGGTCATGTTTTTGGGGATATGACTAATACGCTTTATCAAATACACTGATAATAAAATCCTCCTAACCAGTGCTGAGGATCAAGCAATCCATTCCTAGAATCGGGGGGGGGGGGGGGCAACTTGTTAAAGTTGAAATCCAGAGCAACAACCTGAAATGAATCAAGAAAGACATTCCCAAGGATTCAGCAAGCAGCCATACAGGAATAAGTTATTCCTGCCTGGCAGGGACCGTTCCTGTTCAGCACAGCAGTGCACCATGCATATATATGAAGGCACTCTGCCCTGCTCTAAAATGGACATGATTATGTGTACGAGCACAGGGGGTGTGTCTGAGAGCAGTGTTCTCACAATACACATGTCCCCTGCACTCCAGAATTGCCTTTCGGCAAGTTAAAATGAGCACGAATGCTTGTAACACCCCGAACCCTTCAGAGTAAGAAATCTGGTCAAAGCCATAAGGGACAATCATCCCTACCAAGCCAAAAGTTGATAGAATAACAGATGTAGCATAAGCACATAGCATACACCTCCCAACCCATCAGAATAAGGAATGTGGACAAAGCTAAAAGGGACAATCATCCCACAAAGCAGAAACTTGATAGAATAACAGGTTCAGCATTAGCAGAGATATTCTGAAGGGTACAAATAAAAAGGACAACATTTTTTTTTAAACAATAAATAAAGTTTAAGCGTAGCTGCACGGGTGTGCCCATTGCTTAGCTATGCTTAGTCCAGCTTAAACAGTACAAGAAGTTAAATAACAAGAGACATCCAACATAAGCAACAGTGTGGTGGTTAGAGCGCGTGCTTTACAAACAGCATTCCCAGTTCGATCTCCCCTGTAACCAATTTGCATTTTACATGTGAAAGCAGTACATAAATATTTTTTTTTATAATTAGCTACTAAATAACATATATTTGTTAACCAGAGTACTGTAGTAGGTCCAGATGTGAGGTATCAGTTTAATAAAGCTGTGAACCCCCCATATAAACCCCCTATATAAACACACGTGCCCCATACAGTATAGTCACACATAAATAAATGTAATGAAAGCACATTGGGGGATGTCAGGGACAGTAAACAAATTTATAATATGTAATGAATAACAAATTAATCCCATACAGCAGATAGTCTATAAAATAAAAAATAAACAATGCTAAGCATTACACAGCTCTGCTTACCAGGTGTAAGCATTGTATAAATATGACTGCTAAGCAATGAGTAGCCCAGCTAAGTGGATTTGCCAGTTGGTAAGCAGTGCTGAACCTGCCCCTTTAAGGACTGCCAATCTTAGCTAAGCAGGATTGCCTATCGCTTAGCTTACCTCAAAACCATCCAATCACAGCAAAGGGTTGGAAATTGGCCATATTTAAACCCCACAGGTAGAAATACAGCTCATAACTGGTTGCAGCTTCCCATTGTAGCAGTATGGCAGGTGTTGGTGAGGGCATGTGCTTCCGGATGCAGTGTTGGGGCATACAGGACTCCAAGGTCATGGTAGGACTCCAGGTAAATAACCATAATGAGAGACTGCTGCAGGGCCAGTACCAGGGCTACCAATATAAAGTGGAAGCCTGGGACCGTCTTGCTCATGATCTCACCAGTGCCACTGGTATCCCTCAGACTGGTGAGCAGGTCCGGCACCACTATGCTGACTTGAAGCAGAGGAAGAGGGAGCTCTTGGACGAGTGGGTCCAAGAGGCAAGGCAGAGGGGTGATGTCCTAGCAGTGTGTAAGTATTCATATCAATGACTGTTTACCAAAGTCCAGTCTGTGTATGTGATGGATACGTATGGCTAAATATTTCTCTAGTCCATTTACAGCTGCAGCTGAGTGGGCTGTGAATCAGGAAGCCCATGCCAGTAAGTTGCAAAGGCTGTGTTGCGAGGCTGGTGAATAATAATCCTGCTTGTAGTAGTCATACCAAATAAATATAAAGTAGTAGAAAGTCACCTGGCAGTATAAAAACTGTGTATGGGCTGTACTGAATAAACCAGGCAATATGAAATGATAGTCCCATATAGATGATATTTCAATAAAACCGTAACTGCCTGGCAATAAAGTTCTAAATCCTGAACTGGTTGTATTTACCCTGTTATTGTATGACATTTAGTGTTGCAGTCTCTGAATAGTAATGTTGTGTTAACCACTGTTGCCCCCACTGTGCTACATAAAAAAATATGTCTATGAATGTCTGCACAAGACTGTTGTTAAGTACAAGGTCTGATTGTACAACCAAGAGAGACTTAGACAGAAAACACTGAAGGAACAGACAGCAGTTTCTAAATAACTCACTCTGATGAAACTCAAATTGTTGTATTTTTAGCACATGATTTAAATCCTGGGAGTGGTAGTAAGCTGTATGCAACTGTACAGATTTTTACAGAAAGTCCAGATAACTGGCTCATATTTTTGGCCTGTTCGTCTGTCTCCCTGGCAAATCACTGAGATGATTTCAGAATTGTAGTCACTAAATAATAACATACATTTGATTTTCAGACCTCAAATCCTTCAGAAGATGTATATTAAAACAAATCCTGTTACTCCAGCAACTCTCCAGGTTTATAAGAGCAATATTCAAAATATGTCCCTATTTGTATCCCTATGTTGTCAAGCTTTGTCCAGAGTGTGTGCATTAAGAGATTGAGAGGTATGTGCATAATATTAACTAGGAATCTGAGAATATGTGTAGAAACAGTCAAGTAGTGTTAACAAACATTCCCCCCACAGGTCTTTCAGATAAGAAAACTGTAAATGTCTGGCGATAAACTTTTAAATCCTGGACTGGTAATGTTTACTCTAGTATTGTATGGCCTGACATTGTATGGCATACACCAGCATCTGATATCAGAATAGTACTGTTTTGTCAGCCACTATTTCTCACACTGTGCTACATAAAAATATGTCTAGGTATGTCTGTATAAGACTGTTGTAATTACAAGGTCAGATCGTACATCCAAGAGAGACTTAGAAAGAAAACATTGAAAGAACAGACAGCGGTGTCTAAATAGCTCACTCTGATGAAACAGAAATTGTGTATTTTTATCAGACACAGCCATGGTTTGAATCCTGGGAGTGGTAGTAAGCTGTATGTATAATCATACATCTCAACTGTACAGATTTTCCCAGAATGTCCAGATATTTGGCTGATATGTTTGGCCTGCTCCTCTTTTTTTCCTGGCAAATCAGTGGGATGATCTCAGGATTGTAGTCACCAAATAATGACATACATTTGAGTGTCAGACTTCAAATCCTTCAGAAAATGTATATTAAAACAAATCATGTTACTCTAGCAACTATCTAAAAGTTTATAAGAGCAATATTCAAAATATGTCGCTATTTTTACCCCCATGCTGTCAATCTTTGTCCAGATGTTGTGCATTAAGAGATTGGGAGGTATGTGCATAATTACAACTAGGAATCTGGGAATATGTGTAGAAACAGACAGGTAGTCTTAACAAACATTCTCTCCACAGGTCTACCAGGTAAGAAAAGTAGAATTTAGCTATAAGACAGTTGAAGTATGCACTGTGTACAAACATACCACTGCCCAATCTAAGGCCATAGGATATTGTAATAATACCCGTAGAGTGATGACTAGAGCAGTGATCATCAAAGTTGTGAGCACTGCAAGGATATATAAGTTGTTAATTGACATCTCTCCCCCACCACCATATCTGCAACAATCATCACCAGCTATCATTCTAAGTCTTTTGGATTAAGCACTTGGGCTTCAGACCAGTTGTTTTACATTAGGAAGGTTTGTGGCCTGCACTGTGGTAGCAGGACAGGTAGCTTACATCCTTCTAAGTTGGGAACTGCCGATTGAGGGCTCAGTGTCTGTTATTCTAAAAGTGTATTAGTTCTGGTTTAAGCACTTGGGCTTAAGGCCAGTTATTTTACATTAAGAAGGTTCGTGGTCTGCACTCTTGTGGGAGGAGAGGCTGGACTCTGCCCTTCTGAGCTGGGAATTTCTGGTTAAAGGCTTATAGTGCCTGCATATTTGAACTGTTTCTTACTGAAATTGGTACACCTTGTTTGCTGTAGCATAGACTAGATCCAGGCCTGCTGAATCTAGCTTTGTTTGTATGCTTGTTTTTTGTTTGCTTGTTATTTCCCAGAAACGCTAATTCCACCTAAAATGCGGCTTTTCAGTGCTTCTGTGGATCCCTAGTGATATCTGCATTGCTTACTGTACTTATTTCCTTGTTTCACTTGAAAGAAAGTTACTGTTTGTCATTTTTGCATTTATGTTACCTGTAACACATTGGATTTAAGTTACCTGGCACTTGCTCACTAAGTCAGCACTAAAAAATTAAAAGCACTACACCCTCACAAACTCCCCTTGAGTATCTTGTTCCCCATTGGCCCTTTTTTCAATTATAAAGGAATTCCCAATACTATTTTAGCATGTCCAAAGGTCAGTTGTCAATCTCCTCTCTGGTCCAGCTGGTGAATCTGGGAATCTTGAGGCAATGTTACAACTGCCTCATGTACACAGACAACCCTCTCCTCCTCCCAACAAATTCCAACACATGTGAGAGATGCAACTATATAGCCAAACTAGAGGCTAAGCTCTCTCAATTCAGTACTGGCGTAACCAGTCAGGAGAAGGAAAAGACACTCACTACAATTCCAGTCTCACATAGACCTACCACGACAGCAAACCAAACACATAAACACACAAAAACATACTCGGAGGTTCTAAATAAAAATCTGCCTAAGCAGCAGAGACCTCCAAAGCAGACACCCAAGAAACCCTTACGCCAAAACAAAACACGTGCAACACATAGCTCACAAAGCCAGTGTGCCGAACAGTCACAGCCCTTAAGGCTAAACAACACACCTGATACACATGTAATAGGTGACTCTGTCGTCAGGCACACTGACGTCCCGCTCACCAGGCTGAACAAGGAGAAGGTCACGGTGAGCTGCCTGTCAGGCGCTAGGATCCGCCACATAACACAAGCACTCAGGTCACTCCAAGGCAAGTACAAATATGACTCAGTAATTGTCCATGCTGGTGTGAATGACCTGAGACATACCTCCCTGGACTACATGAAAAGAGGCATAGAGGAGCTCTCTGAGCATGTAGCCCAGGACGGTATGACCCTGACCTTGAGTAGCATCTTACCCTCACCAAGAATGATGCCACAATATAAAGACAAGATGATCAATTTCAACAATTGGCTTAAGTATTGGTGTCATTCAAAGGGGATCCAATGCCTGTCAGCCTGGTATGACATGCTCGACAAGCCACGATACTTCATTAGGGACGGCTTGCACCTGTCACCCCTGGGCTTTTGGATATTGGCAAAGGCTCTTGCTACCCCCATAGTGCCTTTTTAGGCAAGGCTCAAAAGACAAACCCATCTCCATAGGTATCACAAGGGATAATAAACTAAGAGTAATGCTACTCAATGCCAGAAGTCTAAACCTCAAGATGCACACACTTGAAACACTCCTTAGCATGGAGAACATCGATATCTGCGCAGTAACAGAAACCTGGTTCAAGGCTCCTGAGAGCACCCCAGCACTATCAGGTTATACCTCATACCATGCTTTTCGGCCCCAAAACTTGGACCAAACCACAAAAGGAGGGGGAGTATCAATATTCGTCAAAGATACCCACACCTCCAGGTTGGTGGCACAGCATGAAGCATCATAGACTATCCATGTGCAACTAACAGTGGGTAAAATTGCCTTCCAGTTTATAGCCTGTTACAGACCACCCTCCCAAACCCAGGAACCCCACTTGGCCTTCCTGAGAACACTGGAAAATATGAAGGTCTCTCCAAACACCATTATAGTGGGTGACTTCAACTACCCAAACATGGACTGGGAGCATTACTCTATCTCCAACACCCTAGCCCAAAGGTTCCTAGTATTTATAAACTCAAATGCAATGGAACAACTTGTTACCACTCCCACAAGAGGGGAAAACATACTGGACCTGATCATCACCAACATGGGGACTCTATGCTCCAGACCAGAAGTGTATCCCTCACTGGTAAGATCAGACCATAAACTAATCTCACTGGATATTCACATCCCGACCCCACCCCCTGCCCAGAAAACCACAGTGAAAAACTTCTCTAAAGCAAATTTCACACTCCTCAAAACCAAGGTGGAATCCTTCAAAGCCCCCGGGCCTGTGGAAAATACGGCCCAGACCACAGAATCCTTTATAAACGCATTCTATGAACACTTTCAGGAATGCATGGATCATGCAATTCCAAATAAAACCAAGACCCAATCCTCCAAAGGCAGACATCCTGTCTGGTGGACCCCAGCCATAAACAAACTATACAATAGAAGGAGGAAGCTACTACATGATAGAGCAAAATCCCAAAAAGGGAAGGCATCTCTGATCAGTATTAGTAAAAAATTACGGGCACTCATAAAATCGTCTAAGGCTAGCTTTGAGAGAAAAATTGCACAGGACACTAAGGATAATCACAAGGCTTTCTTTAGTTATGTTAGGAACCTGGGTGGGAATTCCCAGATATGCTCAGAATTAGTCCAAAATGACAAAAAATGCACTGAACCCACAGACATTGCCAACATCCTAGCTGACAGGTTCAGCGCAAACTTCTCCCCCCCTCCCCACAAAAAGGGCAAATATCTATCCCAGCAGAGTGCTGCCCCCCTGACATCTCAGATGCTCAGGTAAGAGCCGCCCTCTCCAAAGCAAAAAACACAGCATCAGTGGGACCAGACAGTGTCCCGGGCTGCGTCCTACATGAACTCCAAGAAGAGCTAAACTCAAACATAAAACTACTGTTCAATCTCAGCCTTACTACAGGATATGTACCCAAAGAGTGGTGTACAGCAACAGTGGTCCCTCTCCACAAAGGTGGTGCCTCAACGGATCCTGGAAACTATCGCCCTATAAGCCTAACTAGCTTGGTCTGCAAAGCTATGGAAAGGATCATCATGGACTTCATAAAGAAAGATATTGGGGACCTACAGACACTGGATCCTACCCAGTTCGGCTTTGTTAAGGACAGATCCTGCCTCTTAACCCTGGTCGATTTCTTTGAAACAGTCACCAAGGCCATTGACGAGGGGAAGGTGGTCCACACAGCCTACCTGGACCTTGCAAAAGCCTTTGATATAATACCCCACTCGGACATTATAGATAAGCTCACCAGCTTAAATATAAACCCCTATGTCACTAGATGGGTTGCAAACTGGCTCAAGGACAGAACCCACATGGTTAGAATTGCTGGAGCCATGTCAGACTCCAAACCAGTTACAAGTGGTGTTCCACAAGGCTCAGTCCTGGGAGCTCTCTTGTTCGGTATATACTTCTCGGAGGTACAGGCCAACACGGAAGGACTTTGGCTGACAAAGTTCGCAGATGACTGCAAACTGGGCGCCATAATTGAATCTCCAGCTGACACAAGCATCCTCCAAAAGGGCTTCATAGAAACAGACAACTGGTGCCAGAGTCATGGCCTCAAGCTAAACGCCAAAAAGTGTATAGTCATCCCCTTTGGCAAAAACAAAGTGCCCACAAATGACCACATAGGTGGTAATCCATTAAGTACAGAAGAAGTAATTAGGGACCTGGGGACCCAAGTTGATAGCATTCTCTCATTTGACAACCACGTGGCCAAAGTGGTTAGAAAAACATTTTATATAGCCCACCTAATCATGAAGGGATTCACATCTAGATCAGGGGAGGTCATCGTGCCTCTTTACTCATCCCTCATCAGGCCCATAATTGAGTACAATGCCCCTTTTGGGATGTACCTTACCAGACACCTGCAGCAACTGGAAAGACCTCAAAAGTACCTCACCAAGAGGATCAAAGGACTCAAACAGATGCCATATACTGCCCGGTTAAAGAAACTCCAGCTCTACTCAGTGGCATACTGCCTGCTCAGAGGCGATCTGTGCCTGACGTATAAAGCCATGTCCAACCCATAATTAATGGACATGCTGCACCTCAGAAAATCCAAATCCCATCGAGCTACGCGCTCGAGAGACTTGAACCTCAGCACTGAAATAAATAGGACATGCTGGAGGGACAGATTCATAACCCAGAGACTCTCTTCACTCTGGAATAAAATCCCAGTCCAAGTTAGGCAGAGTTCCTCATTGACTCTCTTCAAGAGGAATCTAGATGAGTGGATGGGAGATCGTAGGTTTACCCCAGGTATCACTTCTGTGTCACTGTTAGACAGAGGCACAGTATACTAACCTCGAAAAAGGGCATAGCAAAATTAATTTAAAATGGGTGGTAAAAGCCAAACTCACTCTGGCTAGGCTTATAAATGCCCTAGGGTAGATAGCCTAGTATGAACCTATGAACCTATGAATAATCTAAACAGACAAATCAATGGGTATGTTTACACCAAACCTACTATTGGGACATATGTCCTATTGTTCAACAAATATAGAATTGTGTTTCTATTTATGTTCCATGTTGAAATACTATCATTGGTGGTCTGTTCCTATCAATGTAACCTGCATGCTGTTGTAATGGCCACTGTGGTTCCATATATGCATGTGTTCTGTTTGCGCTGCAACTGTTCCAAATCTGGTGTTTTGGGTTAAAATGAAAATCTATGCATGCTGTTATAACTAATCCTGGATTGTGTTGACTATTACTAACCCACATATGTTCTAAAATTGCAACAACATAGCACGTTTGGCAAATCCAGTTCAGCAGATCCACCCCTCCCACCCCATCTGGCCATGGCACCAGGCCCCAGCACATCTGGGACCCACCCTGGAACCTCCTTGTCCACTGGTCCTGCACCACATTTGTGTGGAACCCCCTCAGGGGAAGGGGCTCGTCCCCCACCAGGAGCGGGTGCAGACAGGATACTGTCACCCGAAGCCAGGTCCAGGGACTGGTGCATAGCAAGCTCTGAAGGGAGTTTGGAGATCTGCTATGCCAGCTTAAGGGCAGCATGGTGCATTTAGAGGGTCAGTCTGCTCCTCCTGCTTAGCCCACAGCACAGCCTCCTTCGGGGCCCACTGTTTCCATTTGGGGGCTCATGGGATTCTGATTTCCAAACACTCCTCTCCGTCCAAGGTGTTTACCCCCACATGTGTCATATATCACCCCTGTATGCTGTCTTGTCTGTATTCTCTGTCTTCCTGCCCAACCTACCTCCCCAAATATACCTACTATCCTTCCCCAACATCTGACTCTCACCTTAAAAAAAAAAATGGGCAATCTGTTCCCAAAAAAAGTTTGCCCCATACATAGCTGCACATTTCGCACACATGTCCACTGAACACATGTAATCTGTTCTAATTGACTTCACAATACATTATTGTTGTCCTCACCCCTATCTCAGGGGTTTGAGTGTCCAAATATACCTCCAAATTCAATATATATGCACAGCTGTTGCTGTAGAAGAAATGGACAGCTATGGACCTTCACTACACCCATCCTGCACATCCCCAGCTACTTTCCTTGTAGTCTTTCCCTCTTTGTGCCCCCTTTTTCACCAATTTCCTATCACCACTTTTTTTCTTTTCTTATAAAGAAATTAGTGTGGGGGTAAGTGGGAGTAAGCATGTTTAAGCAGTAGTAAGTGGGATTAAGCCTGTTTGTGTGGCACTAAGCAATGCCTACATAGATTAAGTACTTTTCAGGCTAACTGTTTGTAAGCATATTTAAGTTAGCATTGCTTACCATCACGCAAACCTGCACAAACCTACTTACAACTGCTTAAAAGTGCCTTAATCGCTGTGTATCCAACAGCCTTTGCTCTGCCCAGCAGCAAAATAATCAGCCCTTGCAAGTCTCGAACCCAGGACCCTGCACACCATAGCCACAGCAAATTACCACTAAGTCATCTGAGCTGCAGATATGTGTGATGTTTTCTCAAGCATATCATGCAGCAAAGTCATTCAACAGTAGGGAAAATGTATTTATATATGTATGGACTTCGGATCCACACTCTGAACACTCTGAACCTTTCACTGCAAAACATCTGACCAAAGGCACTCTAAATGAGGGTGAAGGGGCCCAAAATAGGGATCTCTTGTAATCATTGTCATTATCCCTTCCTCCACAGCTGAACTTGCAACTAAATAACCTAGACGTACAAGTCTTAAACCCAGATCCCTGCACAACATAGCCACAAGTTACCACTAAGCCATCTCAGCTGTATGATGTTGGGATGGTTTCTCTAACATATCATGCAGAGAGGGTCAATCTACCATAGGGAATGCACAATGTGGAAGCACTAAACATTCTAATGATACATATATACACACAAACACACATATATACATATATATATATATATATATATATATATATATATATATATATATATATATATATATATATATATATATATATATATATATATATACACACACACACATATACATGCATATATAAATATATAAATACTTATAGATATATATAAAGATAGTATATGTAGAGGGTGCACAGACTATCAAACAGCCATTATTCCTATGGTTGCCACCTTTTCAAATGGCCAGTGTCTGATTCCCTCCTACAAATGAGAATTATTGGATGAAACATATATCCGCACACAATGCAAAGGACATGACACCACACATAGTATGCATACATATAAATGTTTATTTGTGTACTATTTCAGTTGTTTATGCCATTTCTTATACCATTTAGGTGTTTGAAATACATAATAATTGATTAATGCAACTGTCAAAGAAAACATATGATACAGTAATCTGCAAAACAGAACATACTTTGCTGTGTAGGCTAAAGCATTCAAGTAGTACAACAGCAAAAAACACACCTGCTTTGAAGATAAGAATCAATCAACACTTAATTACAGATGTAGTTCAAAAGCCTCCAATTACACTTTGTACTCAACCCCCAGGGGGAAAAGTATCAGCTGTCACAATGTAAATGTATCTGTTACATAACAATGCTTAACTTAGAAAATCACTATCACACTGACAAACAGAAATGTGTGCAAGACAGTAAGCTCTAGCCCACCACTGTTCCCATGGGGAAACATATGAAAATGTACAGCCATATACCTTAATGTTTCTTATTACTGATTTTCCTCACATGTTGTAACAGCCTAGGTTAAAAACATTTACTACCCCTCCCCCATAAAATCTCTTACATTGATATATAACAGTGTCCTCTGTATATGGACCTCCAGACTGTACAGGGTCACACATGTTTTGTCCAGCTGTAGCCCTTACACATATATATATATATATATATATATATATATATATATATATATAGATCCTCCCCCACAACTTGTGTGGGGGTCCACAGCATCACTGGAATGATAGCAGGAATGTCAGCACTAAATAATAATAGATCATGCCTATCAACCTCTTACTGCATGACATCTGGACAAAGCCTGGTATATAGATGGAGGACAGAAGCTGAAACACAGGACCATATTTGAAATATTGCTGTTATACACTGTGAAAGTTACTGTTGTTACAGGATTGGTTGCAACATACCCTTACTCAGGAATATGAAGTCAGAAACACAAATGGATGTTGCCATGTACTGATACCAATCAACAGCGAGAATGTCACTGATATGTCAGGGACAAGACCTGTGTGGGGAACAGACAAAACATAACAGCCAATCCTCTGGCCATTATGCAGATAGGCCTACAGTTGAAAGCTATGCAGACAGACTGCATTCCTTGCAAAACTAGCATGTACACACAAACCCTTTAAAACTAGCAGTATTCAATGCATATAACAGCAATACTCACACACTGTTCCTAGGTCTGGAACCTGATACAAACATGTAATTGGCCTGTGTCCACAAGTCTTGTTGTAAGAGGTATTGCTACCTGATGCCCACACACATGAAGGATGTCTTCCATACAGAAAAGGTAAAGGGAAAATGTCCACATGATTATGGTTACCATAATTCTTTGTATGTGAAAGAGGACTTAGGAGAAAAAAAAGGTCTGTAAACTACAGACCTTTTTTTTTTTTTTTTTGCTCTTCAACCTAAGAGGACAAAATAATATGTGCTGGTAGCAGCAAATATTTTTTCATCCTCTTTCTACTCTTAGTTGAAGAGCAGAAAAAAAAAAAAAAAAAAAAGGTCCGTGTTTCCAATATACGAGCCAATCAATACACGGTGGACCCTCTTCTGTTCAATGTTTAACATCAAGCAGTTCCACATTGAACAGAGTTCCACTTTTTGATTGGCTCGTATACCGGTATACGAGCCAATAAAAAAAAAAAAAAAAAGCAAAGCAGAGAAAAAACTCTGAAATAGGGATATCTGCTTTTTGAAAATTCTGTGATTTTTCTGGGTTTTAAAACACGGACAAATCACAGAATTTTCAAAAACCACCCGGACAGGAGCCCAAAAAAGAGGATGTGTCCAGGGAAACCCGGACATATGGTAACCTTACACATGATGTAGTTATTTATAGCAGTGGGTTGCTATGACATCGGCTATTGAAAGACCTACACAGCTGCCTGCATGCAATTAGCAAGTGAAGAACAGCAACTGGTGCAGAGACCATCACCTGAACAAGAGCATCACCTACAAAAGCCATGCTTTAACCTATTCAAACAAGCTCGATCCCAGTAGTAGAGAGAGAGAGTGAGAGAGAGAGAGAAAAACACACACACAAAAAAACATAAACAAAACCTCGAAATAAGAAACAAGAAGACATCCTATACACAGAAGGAACCTGAAGAAAAAACAGGTATGTGAAACATGTAAGCATGTAATTGAATGTAGTCCTTGGTCTGTAATAATGGGATAGATGATTATGAAAGATGTATATGTGCCATCAGTACTTGCTGTAATGATGTCCTGCTGAACAAATGCTATGGACATAGCATCTGGCAGTGTCTGCAGTGGGCCATACCTGTTAACTGTGCAGATTTTCACAGAATGTCAAGATGTAGCCATCATAGTGTTTGTTCTGTTCCTCCAAACATCTATATTAGTCTGGCAAATAACTGAAGGTGGAAGTAATGAAGTCATGACAGACACATGCGTTTCAGACCCCACCACCTTTAGAACAGTCATGGTAATGCCAAATGTATCATGCACAAACTTCATAGGTTTGTAATAGGCATATCTATGATCTGTCCTTATATATCCCCCCCTAATGTTAGGCTTTGTCCACATATGATGCTCTAAGAGGTGGATAGGTTGGGTCACAGCTGAGGAGCCTGATACACCTTGGGAAAGGACTGCTCACGTATGGCAACCACTAGAGTGTCTGTCAAATGATCATGTCTGTGCCACTGTTAGGCCAGTTAATGGGATGTTGCCCATATCCATATGTTACCTGTGAATATGAGTATTATACATGTTTGTATTGTAAATCTAGGATATTTATATAGGGCATGAGCATAGTAAAGCACTGTTGCAGATGTGTGTGTGTTAAACTGCATGTGATATATTGAATTAATAACATTCAACTGTATATTGTTCTTCTGGACAATGTTCACAGTTGTGACAGATATCTGTAGTCACTTACACATATACTTGTGTTATGGCAGCTATATTGATAAGTTATCAAAATTGACTTCCCTGGTTTGTCACCCAGTGATGTGGACCAATGGCCAGAAGTCCTGGTATAACAGGTTGAGGCATATGATTGAGCTGCAAGACTGTAAATACAGTGTGTCATAATGACATAGAAGACAAATGTGTAGCAGGTATCCCCTGAGCATGTGTATGTATGTGTATGTTCGGCTGAAAGGCACAAAAGTAATAACACGGGTCACAAGCAGTCCAGAAAAAAAAGATTTGCATCTTGCACATGTGTGTAATATCACTGTCACTGCATACAACAAAATAAAATTTGTACTGCTACTGATTGTTGCATTGCCATGACACTGATATGGGTACTACAGTAGGCATGCTTATCACGTAGTAATCAGAGAAGTGTACAACTGTGTTATGACCCACTGTCCATCCCTACCACTAACAGCTGTATCACACCCATATACACTGGATATCAAAGTTTACACGACTCTGTTGGAATGCTAAGTCTGTGTGCTGTATGCCAGTGAGACCACAGGAAGTCATGTCAAAACGTTTCTCACCTCAAATGTGACCCATAACCTGTACAATTCTATTGAAAAAGAAACAAAGCTGTTTCATGGAAGGTGAGTAACAATTGCCATGTGAAGATGTGATATGACTTTAGAGTACAGACCAAGACAAATGGATGCTGTAATCATCTCACCAGGTGTTTACACAACATATCAACATAAGGGTGTGCACACACATTCAACTGGCTTACTGTACTGAGTATTTATTCCCATATACTGGAGGGACAGGTCCATAACTCAGAGACTGCCCATGCTATGGAATAGACTTCCCATACATGTGAAGCAGAGCATCTCACTGGCCCTCTTCAAGAGAAATCTTGATGAGTGGATGGGAAATAGAAAATTCACTTGTATACTTGGTGACAGCTTTGGTGCCCTCGGACACAGCATGTTTAGCCAGCTCACCAGGCAACAAAAGCCGCACCGCTGTCTAAATCTCCTGCGGACTGATTGTCGAGCACTTGTAGTGAGGTAGACGAGAAGCTTCTCCTGCAATCTGCTCAAAAATATCATTCACAAACGAATTCATGATATTCATGGCTTTAGAAGATATCCCAGTATCAGGATGAACCTACTTCAAAACCTTGTATACGTAAATAGAATAACTTTCTTTACGACTTCTACGGCGCTTTTTTCCATCTTTCTTAGCTGGTTTCTTCACAACCTTCTTTGAACCCTTTTTAGGGGCAGTGGGTTTTGCTGGTTCTGGCATCTTTGATAAAAGTTGTTTTAGAACATTCACCCCAGGGATCACTCCAGTGGCTTTACTTGACAGAGGCAATGGGAACTAAGGTTGGGTGGCATGGTGCCAGGGTAATCCTATGGGATAGGCTTGTAAAGGCTCCAGGGCCATTAGCCAAGTACACACCTATGAACCTATGAACCTATATGTTTCCACAGAACAGGTTGTTATGTTCTCTATTGAACAGAACAGGTTATAGGGCACATCACAGGTGGGGATTGTGTTGACAAGTGTATTGTGGGGTCATGTTCTAATTGCACAAGTACCATGCATTGTAACAGGGGTGTGTACACTTCATAACCTCTGTAGCTATATGGAATCAGCAGTACCTTACCTGTACAACCATCATCCAGCAACAATAGAGTAATCACCCTTGGTGGACACCACCAAGACACAAAGCACATAATAGGTTGCTATAATGGCTCTACAGGAGCACATAGGTGCAGCCCACAACTTGGAAGCAAGTGCACTTCTATCTGACCAAGCTTGTAGGTTCACAGGTGACCTCCTGTAAGGCTGATTATGACTAGAAATCAGACATATCCAAAGCACCAAGGCCAATTGCAACCATGTCTACACATATGGACGCAGTCTCAGGGCCAGTAACACAAGTCAACCTGTACTGGGGGTACAGGACACCTCATACACACATGCCATGGATACAGGCAACCTGCATCAGACAGGGTAGGCGGGAACATTGGCACCCTGTCCACAACAGTAGTACAGGGGGATATGCACATCACCCACACTACTGCCCCCATCAATGGTGAGCATGGGCATAATGCTGACAGATGGCAACAACAGCAAGACTCCATGGGGCATGAGAATATCATAGTTTGACTCCTACATGAACACAAGCATGTGCCCACAGTCCCATCACACACTACAGTCAAACACACACATGCCACCATCCACACACCATCCACATGGAAGATGGCCACTGTCATCCGTCTACACAGAAATGAATGGTGTAGAGTGGATTATGCCATTAAGTGTCCAACATTGGGGGAACTGGACAGTTTAGGGCCAGGAGTGTAATGCAAGATGTACAATCCATGATAGCTTACAGGGTTATGGTATAGGCTGGATTATTTGTAAGCAATATCCACTGTTGATGTGCACATGGACAACTGTATGAGGTCCTCTGACCTTTTTTCTTGTTTATGTCTTCCAGGTACAATGTTCTTGGAACATCTGCCTGCATACACACCCCTGGAAAATGATGCAATAATCCAGTACCAAATAGTCCATCATGCCATCCTCTTCAGGCACAGGGCCTTGGATCTGCAGGAGAGGACTGCCCTGTGGAACAAGCTCATCCATGGGGTAAACGATGTTGGCCTACACAACTGCAATTATGCCATCCAGCCCCCACTGACACATGTTGAGTAGTTCCTTGCCAGCCTTGGGGCACCCACCTGCCAGCCAAGCCAGCAAGCTGAAGACAGCATTGCGGAGGTGGGTGCCACCCACACAATGGACAAGGAGTGTGCAGGTAAAGCCCCATGGCTCATTAGTAGACCACTGTTACTTATCCATTTTCATATGTAAAGTATCTACATGTATATGTCAGGTAAGACAGTCTGTTGCTGCAGTGTACTAATGAACAGATGTGCATAATCTCTAGTATTGTGGGTTTGTACTGCTGATGTGATGAAATGCTGTTCCCACTGTGTACCAATGCCACAGGTGTGGCTACTGACATTACGTCTCTCACACAACTATTTAGGTCCCTCTAGTATACAACTGGGGCAGCAGCCTGTAGCTGGTGAGTATGGAGTTGTTTTGTTCAGGTTTGCCAATACATCGGCCATGTTAAAGCCATGCTATTTGCCATGCAAAACTTTAACACACCTACCCATAATGCATGTTGTACATGTTCACTTATTGTTGCTGTTAACTTGACTACATCACAGTGGTCGCCATGATGGCATATCTGAAGGGTATGTAAGAGTCCTGCAGTATACCTAACAACTTGTCAGTGCAAGATGTGTGGAGAGAGATGAACATAATGGTGGGACAAATGGCCTACAATAGGGACATGTGTGAAACATTACCCTTATACAGTGGCTACAACAGTGTATACACCACTATTGCAATGGCAACTGTTCCTGATCTAAACCATGACAAATCACAATACCACATTCCACACTTTTTAAAACCTGTAATGTGATCCTAACATGAGCAATGAATGTGTAAAATAGAATCCTATGTTATTACAACAAGTATGGGGAATACATACCTTAACAAACACTGGAAGCATATGTGTGCACACACTTCAAATAACATATTGTGGAAGCAGCTTGTGAGGTTCTGACAGCATTCACTCTTTTTGAGTACACACCTTCCATCAAGTACAGAGACTCAATGTCACACCAAGTAATGGTCTGCTGCCCAAGATGTATGCTCATGCCATTTGCCCACTCACCTGCAACAGAGGCAGCCATTGCTTGCATACATCTTACAAACCATAAAATGGATCCCATATCCAAAAGGGTGGGAAAAGTAGCCATATCTCACCATTGCATATACCATGGTAAACAGTGCAGACAGTTATGTATGTGTGTATGAAGTATGGGACAACATTAATGTAGAAAATAAACAGCTGCCCATCTAATAAAATGACAACACATGTTGCAAACTGGTCATGGAGGCTGCCCAGAAACATGCAGCAACACTGTGGGACTTGCAGTAATATCTAGCAAGTACTGCCTGTGCAGTACCTTTGTCTTCAATTGCCTGGACTCTGCATAAGTCTGACCTATGGGTTAGGGTAATCAGATGGAGCAGGTATTCCACAGGAAACATCATCCAGGGTTTAATACAGGTAGTATATGCAAAACATCAAGACTACCAAAGGCATGTGTTGCAATGTGCAATGGTGTCATGAGACCAAAGCTGAAACCTCCAGACAGTATTCATAAAGATACATGAGGTGCACAAGCAACACCTCACTCCACCTCAGGGCCGCCATCCCCATTTCTACTTTGCTGGTGCAAGTGTACACCTTTAGGTTTGCTGTTCATTAGCAGGAACTAGGCAGGTAGACATGGCATTCAGAATTTGGAACACTGCAAAATAACACTCATGTGTTTCCCAAAGTTGTCAAGCATCTACAATAAGATTGAGGATGGGTAGGGGTGTCATCCTGAAACACAACAGTGGACTGAAGCATACATCCAAAACTCACTAAGAATGGCTGTATCTGAGCACAGTCAAGGTCATGAATTGTGCCAGATGTAATCCTAACTCCACAGCAATAGTAAAGCCACTGTGTGACCTCAAGGGCTGTGCACATGAGATGACCTCGCAATCCAGCAGAGTTGGGGGATATTGGTATGGTGGAGTGCCCAAATTATGGCAAGTGAAGATGGGCCATGCTAGTATGCCCCTTCTAGGAATAGTGACTGCACTTAACAGGTGCTGCAACAAACCATTGTGTTAAAGGTGGGCACATTTATGCAACCCAATATTGAATGCATCTCATTCAGCATCTGCATGACTAAAACATTTGTTTAATACTGCATTGGATTGCACAGGCCATATGTCACATATCAGGTGTGTGTAATGTTAACATATACAGTATTGTGGCCCCCATTGCATATCATGGAAGAGGCTGACATGTCAACAAGGGTGTGTACACTCCTCATATCCACATTAAGCTTTGAAGGTTGTCAGTGTAATTGGATTTTATTGCTCATACATGCACTGCTGATGATGAGATATGCAAATCAGAGGTCAGGCATTAAATATTGACCTCAGTCCTCATATCATCCCAGGTATGTGTCAGAAAAACACATAGGGGCTGTGAGCAACAGAGCAAACATAATTGCCGCACATATACACATTCAATAATGGTGTGTACACTCGTGTGGTATAGTGCACAGTACATTCCAGTGTGCTGTACAGGTGCATAGCAATACTGTGTACATGGGTGCAGTGTGTTCCAGGGGAAGGGGCATCACCTACTAACTCATGCATCACATAGATGTATAATGTTGGTTACAAGGATTGAGTATGGCTGTAGTGCATGCTGTTGAGTGCCATATGTCATGCATGTTGACTGTTGGGTAATGAGAGGTCTGTGCAATATCTTTGTGCCACCTCACCTGTAAGTGTGTGTGTGTGTGTGTGTGTGTGTGTGTGTGTGTGTGTGTGTGTGTGTGTCCATAACATACAGGTCTTAAATTACATTTTTTGTTTTCTCCTCACATTTGTCGAGGTGAGTCAGGGTCCCTCCTGCAGGCAAACTGATGTTGAGTGTCCATACATACTTTGACAATGATGATAGGCATGGTGAGGCACATGCAGGGTTGTCAGGGGCTGAAGCTGTGCCATCAGGTGACATCCCGCTTTTATCCACCCCATCCCCACACACAGTTATAATGCGCATACATACTCCATCACCACTGACCATAGATGAGGGACAGTTGGCGGGTGGTGGCATGGGAAAGGACAGTGTGGGGACTATGGCAAGGGTGTCTGTACACAGCAGCCATAGCCGGATGACTGGAAAAATACCACTCAGGTGACATACAGGGGTGCTTGTAGGAGGGCTGCTGGGCATCATGCCCCTGGCAGAAGTGCCATGGCAGGTGTCACCAGATGCATGTTTTGGGCCATTATGGATGCACAGGGACATATGGACTGTTACACCAGAGAGAGTCTGAGGCTCCAGAGGGCTACTCATTCTGCTTTACTTGACAACATCCGTGATCTTGCAGGTGCCCATCATTATTTTGCATAGGTCCTGGATAGACTGTTGGGTGACAGAGTGGGAATCCTCAACTGTGTGGTGTCTGTGGAAGAGCATGTGGTGGGAGTAGGGCAGCAGTCATGTGGACATAGGTCAGCAACACCAACAGGTGGAGGTCTATCTGGATGTGCAACAACTCACGGCCGCTCCTGTTGTGGTAGTACCAGCACTGTAGGGGGGGTGCTGTCCACACCACAATGCAGCAGGCCACATGTACATGGTCCTGGCCAGTCCCAACAGGGACCCGGATCCAGTGGACAATTGTCATCATCAGGGGAGAGTACCATATCTGCGCTTCTGCCTGGTAATGCCCGTGAAACCCCTGGCAGACACAGTTCCCATGTCCATGGCTGGAGATAGTGAACTGTACACCCTGCCATGTACAGTCTGCAGCTGTCCAACAAACCCCTGTAAAGGGCAGCCACATGGCAGACATATGTGCATACATACACACACACTTCACCAACACAGCTAGGGCATCTCCATACCTGCACACACCACATCTGCACAGCCCATTTAATAAAGAACCCCATAGCCCACACACATGATGTCAGCCAAACAACTCAGCCTAGGCCTCTGGCAAACCCGCAACACACCCTGTGCATATGATGATACCTGTGACACATCCCTGTCATCCATACCATCAATGCAGGGACATGCTGATATGGTTCTGATGCACAGGGTGAATGTCCTAAGGTTTGGCAATGCAATGCTGTTTTACATATTTTCAACTGGAATGGTTGATGCTTACATGTCAAGGTGTGTAGCTGTCCAGCCATGATGTACTATAGCTGTTATTAACACTGACTGATTGTGGTCTCCGTAATGTATTCTGTTTGTGTTCTAGGTGTCTATGTGTCAGCAGGATGTCGGTATGCTGTCCTGTCCTGCAAGGGGTGTAGCACTGTGGTGAAACATTGACTGTTCCATATCCTGGGTACAGATGAACACAGGTAACAGGTCTGTATAACAGTTACTGCATGTGCCACATGGCTGATAGTTCTGAGAGGTGTGTACAGGTGAATGCATAGTGGCTGCTGTCAGAAGCTCTTCTACAGTGGACAATTGTAAGTGTACTGGGTGGCACACATCAAATGTTCATGAATAACACACACACACACACACACACACACACACACACACACACACACACACACACACACACACACACAAAGGCTTTGGTGTTGATGCAAACACAGAAAATATTGTTCACATAGATGTACTTCATTTTGCAGTGAACTCATTTTGGCCTGTGTAATTCCACCCAGACCAAATTGGCAAAACATGACATCAGGAAATAATCAGTTCGCCAGTTTAATGTCATTGATGATGGTACTAGCAGGCAATATGTCCTCTTCCCCAATGTAGTGCAATCCTGGAGTTAGTAAATATAGGTGTGCTCGTGTGGGTGGCACAGCCCCCCACTTTGGAGCATGTGGGGTGGTGTAGAACCACACATAGTGTGATTAACAACTACATAACCAGTTAACACAAACTGTTCAGTATAACAGCGCACTAAGCAGGGTGATACCCACAACAATAACCCCAATGTGGGTGGCTGTGGCCACAACAACCACACTCATGTATATATACCAACTCCAGTATCGCTGTGCAACTATACAATGGGGAAGAGGGCATTTACACATCCACTACTAGGTTTGCTTGATTGTGCTTCCACAAGATGATTGCTTTGAAATGTTACCTTTAGCCAGTTAGTTCTCAGATAAATGATCTCCTGGGACATATATTTTCTGCAAACTAAAGTAGATCATTTCACATACAAACACACTTACTTGGCAACACTGAGAGTAGAACCCCTACCTAGGTACTTATTGTTAATAATGTGTTCTGTTTTAATTGCACACACCACAGGGCTTTAGGGTGAGGAGTGTCCCGAGTTTCCTGTTAAGTGAAGAACATCACCAGGCCTTGTACAGTATGGTAATGGGGGATGTACTTGGTGTTAATGAACAATACATAGTTGACATACAGTCATACACACATTGACAAACACATACAGTAATAGACACATTGGACAGACCTGGGTTTAGCAGTGCTAACTACCTTGTTAGTGAGTCCATTCTGTTACAGAGATTTTGCACACAGCACATGCATCATTGGGCTGGATAGTGTAATCCATTACCTGTATGGTTAATGGTGACAGCGGTCCTCATACAGTGGACCTTGAGACATGTACTGGGGTTACAATGATGTAAAGACAGTATACCCAGCACCCACATCCCACATTGGATTTTGTACTCATTGAATCCCATGATAATTCTCTGACATGCCCACAATCACACATTGACCAGGATTGCAATACAACCCCTTGTCTATCTTATCAGTGCTACTACAGGGATATGCATTTATTGCACATGCCACAGGGGTAGTAGGGTGAGGGTTTGTCATGGCTCTCCTAATGTCAGCAACACCACTATCACTTATAATGCATGGCAAAGTTTATTGTATTTGGAGAATGTGGCCTCAGAATGCTGTCTCCTACAAATATGCACACTCACACACACATACACACACTTGCCAGGACTTAGCAGGTAACCCATGCCTATCTACCCATTTGTAGTACAGTGTTATGCTGGTACTGCAAGTTCCAGGTAGCCCATAGGGTGAAGAGTGTAACAGGGTACATTTAACATCAATTACAGCAGCAGCCATTTCTAAGTATGACAATGGGGGGTGTAGTAGGTGAGAAGGCCCTCAGAGTATTTTCAACTACAAGTTTACAAACACACATACACTGTTATTCTCAGTAATGCACACTGACACATTTGTCAGTACTGAGGTCCATAGCTGCAGGTATTTCTAGGTGTGTACCAGGCTAATGTTCATGGAGAGATGAGAAGAGTAGGGCATGTGCGTACACTGGTATAATGCCACCTGACATTTTTCAGCAGGCCATCTATCAACTGATGCCACTTGAGTGATCCCCAGGGTGACAGTTAAATTCAACATCCAATCATCTGTTTTTCTCCTGCAGAAGGCCAGTGAGGTGCTCCAACTGACATGTATGCAACATATATTACATAACATGGCCAGTGTATGGGTTAGAGACCTGTACCTAAGCAAGTTCTGTTGACTGTGGTAGTCTGGTTGAGGTATCCATGGCATGTGGTACATACAAGGTGGGGTTTCCTAGCTGTGGCATTCATAACACAGCTGGGCAGACATGTCAGTGTCAGCCAATCAGAGATTGCCTGTAAGCAGCCAAGATGGATACCTGACATCTGCACATCTGTACAGAGGACAGACAGAAATTAGCTAGCCAACAGGTTTTGCATTAGGATGAAAGTTTTGACAGATAGATGTCTGACACTGATAGGTATGCCATTACTACATGACAGTAGCCCTTAATGACATCCTAAACACATAGTAGTCTACAGTTAATATCCACATATCAGATCAATATCCAATAGGAGATACTTAATAACATACAGCTCACACACCAAAAACACAATAGTCAGTACTCAGAGTCCAGCTTTGCATGTAGGGGTGTATGGTTCTGGTACTACAATCTGCAATCTACTCTTACTTGGAAAAGCACTGTTAAAAATAGTAATGTAATGATACAAAACATGCAAGTATGACTGCATATAACCTGGGATACTTCCCATGTATGAAGCTCATACAAAGAGAAATGATTGTGGTACTAGCCATATATACTCAGGTGTCCCATACAGTATACTCACACCCCTTGCTACTGTAATGACAGCACATAGAAGCATGTTATGTACATGGAATTAAATACACTTATTAAAGATGTCATTACCCTGCTATTTTATCAGACTGAATGTGATCGCTGGTTACCAGGGATGAACTATGCTTAGCAGTTGTAAGCACTGCTTAAGTACAAATGCTAAGCAGATTTGCACACTGGTAACCGAAGCCTACATAGTGTAAGTGCCTTTTGTTTAACCATACATTAGCACTTGTTACCATCATGCAAACCCATGCAAACCCACTTAAAGCTCATTAACACCTCAAAACTACCTTAACCACTCTGTATCCAACAGTACTTGTTCTGCCTAGCAACAAAATAAACATCCCTTGCACCCAGGAACCTCTAGACTATGGTCACAGCACTTATCCACTAAATCATCTGAGCTGTACAAATGCCTGTTGCTTGTTCACATATATCATTCAGTACACATACTGAATATTAGTGAACAACTGCTTTGACTACTACAATTGTTTACTACTTGTTAGTGAAAATAGTGTTGAATCAGTCATGTTTTTATATCTAAATATACACATATCAGATAAATATGGTGGGATACATCTGAGAAGGTATATACAACACTCATGCTTACACATGACAAGGATATATATATATATATATATATATATATATATATATATATATATATATATATATATATATATATATATATATATATATATATATTTATATATGTATACATGTACATACACTCATATATTTACATATATATATATATATATATATATATATATATATATATATATATATATATATATATATATATATATATATATAAAACATATGCTCATAACATGTAGTGGAGTCATACCGCAGCACCATAAGTCACAACCTTTTTTTTAGTGCATGGGAATATAATGTAAGTATTGTAGTTATAAATGTAGAATGTTGCTACAGTAACAGGGGTTGTGCCAACAGACATGCTGTGTAGGATGTCTCTTCTGATACTGATATGTACACCATCAGTTACTGACAGACATCATAAAAATCATCATAGTGAAGTACTACACAAATCACAGTAATGATCCTGTGGAATAAAGCAGAAATATGACCAATAAACATGGACAGTCTGAAACAATCTGGTCAGTCCAGAGGTATACACAGAACTCCTTAGTGCAAGATGTGCGGACCAATCCTGACAAAGAGGATGTTTACAGCCATGAAAATGTAGATATAACACAAATACTGGAATAGATAAGCTCACACAGTTGATGCATTCACACCCTCCTGTCTGTCCTAAATGGAGGGGCAGAGATCCCAAGCCCACATACTTCCCACTAGTTAGTGACATATGTCTTCACAGCATCACACTGCTTTTTCAGAAATATACAACATGTATGGTGACCAGGCAACAGTACATCTGACAAATACCTGGACATAACATCAAACTAGGTAAATACACTGAGCTGCTATGCATGTCACAAAGCACTGTGTAAACTACAGGCAGACTGCCACAACACTGACCCAAGTTTCCTATGGGGGAATACACATATACTTGCAAATATAGCAGACACTACAGGCATGTAACAGCATGGAGTAACAGACACCAGTGTGAAAGTGCATACCCACAACCAATTTCAACACAGTCACAGTCACATTATGGTAAGCCTAATTAATAGTACAGTATATGGACTGTGTGAACAAAGCCATCCTCATATTTGCCACTCACACACTAACCCTACATATACTGACCCAATTCACAGTGTAGTCTGATGCCTGAGTGTGGTATGGGACATGTCTCAGTCTGGCCCTACAAATACATACGCTGATAGGGTACCAGAACCTGGAGCAGCATGGAACATCAGAAAGAACAGAACCAAGAACACTGACATCTACCACAGTCTGTACACAGGCCAAGTAACATATTCACAATACACTGCTGCACAATACTGACACTCTGTCAGCAATCACCATATGTACACAGACCTCATTACTGTACAGACTTCAACAGAATGTCCAGGTTTTGTCCTCAGATATAAGGCCTACTATACATAACATGTCCAGCAGTCTGACATATCACTGGCTTGTTGTCAGGAATGATGTCAGTAAATAATGATATTCTGTGCATATGCACCTCTTACTGCATTACATATGGACAAAGGATGATAGATGTGGGGGACAGAGCCACAAACACAGGGACAATATTGACATATTGCTGTGATAAACTGAGAAAATTCCTGGTGTAACAGGGTTTGTTGCGACATATCTCTTCTGAGGGATATGAAGTCAGTAACACACATGGATGCCACCATTTTCTGACTGCAATCATCAGAGTATGCTACTCCAGTTCTAAAGATAGGACATGTGTGAGTAACACACCACATCTAAGACTCCAAACACTAGCCAGTCTGCATATAGCTCTACAGGTGAGAGTTTCCTCAACCACATAACATTGTCATGCCAAACTTTAAATCATGTAGAACAGCCATATCCACACAAACCCTGTTAAACCAATATTACTTCAAATGTAGAACAGCAGTACTTACATTATGTCCCTATGTCTGGAACATCCCCCTACTGTTTGTTGGCCTGTCTCCATGGTGTATGTTGTAAGAGGTATTTCCAACTACCCTCTGAAATGATGATTGTCAGATGCCCACATGAAGTCCTGGCCAGAGTAAAGGAAAAGGGCCAACACCCACATGAAGTGTTTCGTTATTGGAGTGTGTTTCCATGCAATTGGCTATAGGAATGATATCACAGCTGTTCCACATGCAATAAGGAAGTGGGGGACTCCAATTTGTGCACAGACCATCAAGTGATCATGAGCATTACCTACAAAAATTAAGCTGCTGCCTATACAAAACAGATGTACTTTTCCATATCCACCAGAGAGGGAGAGAGAGAGAGAGAGAGAGAGAGAGAGAGAGAGACAGAGAGACAGAGAGACAGAGAGACAGAGAGAAAGTAAGAAAGGAAGGGAGTAAGAGCCAAGTGTGTTTGTGTATGATCAGTGGGTGGAGAGTGGCATCTGGGTATTATAACGGTTGCCTATGTTGTTTACTAATTCATACTGTCACATAGTAATTGCACATGGCAGTACACATTTATGACTGTGGATTGTCTACAACAACCTCTACAGTGTTTGAAAACTGTTGGCCTTGTAATGTGGACATACGGACATATACGTCCTCAATATAATGATCTAGCAAAACTAACTCTGCAATGGATCCTGTCATTACACAATCACCACAGCATCCACACAGGATACTGATGACACACACACAAATACACTTACCAGTACTGTGTTTCAAAACCCTGCCTGGCTACGTAGTGTTATTACAGTGCTATACAGTTATTGCACATGCCAGGGAGCTTACATGTTGGAGAGCTGTCCAAAGGTATCTTTGAAGGTGAGTGACATCTGCAGCAATGCTAAAGGAGGGGTAAGGGAAGTGTAGTAAGTGTGAATGTCCACAAAATCAGGTGTCAACAAAGACACACCCACACACACTCTCACAGAAATACACACATTATCAGAGTTGGCAGGACCAGGATTAGAACACAGTTATTGCATGTGCCACAGAGCTTACAGAGTTGAAACATGGCCAAAGGGTTATTTCTAGGTGACTGATATCAGCAGGCATGCTAAAATAGGGGAATGGGAGGTGTAGTGCATGTGAACAGTCTCAAAATCATTCATCTCCACACATACACACACACACACACACACACACACACACACACACACACACACACACACACACACACACACACACACACACACACACACACACACACACACACACACACACACACACACACATTCACATGCGCACACACACACACACACACACACACACACACACACACACACACACACACACACACACACACACACACACACACACACACACACACTTGCCAGTACTGAGATCCATAGGTTCATTGCTTCACAGGTGAGCAGTGATGTGCACTGCTTCCCATGTATGTGATCTATCTTCCATAACATGGACAGTGTCTGGGTTGCACACATGTCCCACACTCATGTTCTTTGATGTGTGGAAGTGTACTTGAGGTCGGTGGGGCATGTTGTGTTGACAGTTATTTTCTGATGTAGCATTCTTGACCTCATTTGGTGAGACCTGGCTATGTAACTGAGGTCATGCTTGCACCTACATTGACAGCATGATATGGGTATTCAGTGGAGTTAGTGGTATCTGTCTATACAGGGCATGTGTATAACACATGGTATTCCCTTTGTGGGTTACGTTTGCAGACTCTACAGTTGTTGCAGGTGTCCAGTGGGGAACATGGCAAAAGGACCACTGTACACATTTATTTGCCTATTGAGGGGATGGAACAGGGTGCCATGTCCTTTTACTTACTAGATAACACACACTCAGTCAGGAGATGTATCACATCAAAGTACTTTTTGATGTCAGTGGCACTGTTGTGATCAACAGGCATGTATTGTACTGCAATGACACCGGACTATCTGTGAGGCAATATGCAGGGAACTACCAATATAGTGGTTGTTGCCTAGCCAAGTGTGTTCGTGTATGAGATGTGGGTGGAGAGTATTCTCTGAGGAATAGAAGGGTTGCCTATATTGTTCACCAATCCATAATTTCACATGCAGGGCTATGGATTTTCTATACCAACCTCTCTGATGTTTGATATCTGTTGGCCTTGTAAGTTGGACATTGTGAAATATACTAGGTCCTCAACATAATAATTTAGCAAAACCCACCCCACAATTGATCCTGTTATTACACAATCACAGCAACCTCCACACATAGGATATTGATCACACACACACACACACACACACACACACACACACACACACACACACACACACACGCACACACGCACACACACACACACGCACACACACAGACACACACAGACACACACACACACTTGCCAGTACTGAGATTCAAACCCCTACCTAGCTATGTATTACTTATATAGTGTACCATATTTATCACATGCACCACAGAGCTTATAGGATGGATGTTGCCCCTAGGTACTTCTAAGGTGAGGAACATCACCAACCCTTGTAAATACTGGCATTGGGTGATGTAGTGGGTGAGAGATCCCAAAATAATTTTACCCTGCACACACATTTACAATTGCCAGGGGTGAGGCTCAAACCTCTGTCTAACAATCTTTACAGACCGCTATGTTATGCATTTGCTACATGCACCACTGCCCTTACATAGTTTAGGGTTGGCAACAGGTACTTCTAAGGTGGATGATATCTGCAGGACTGCTCAAATCAGGCTCTGACATGTGTACTGGGTGTAAATGGGGCCAAAATCTTTGAGGTACAGACATACATTTGTACATACACTTGCCACAGATGAGATTTAACCCCCTACCTATGAAGTTACTGCTACTACATTGTTCCACATTTGTGGCACATGCCATGGAGCTTACATGTTGAAAAGCTATGCCAAGGTATCTTTGAAGGTGACTAACATCAGCAGCAGTGCTAAAGGAGGGGTAAGGGGAGAGTAGTAATTGTCACTGTCCATAAAATCAGTTATCATCAAAGACACACATACTCTCTCAAACAAACACAGTTTCATAGTTGCCATTTATTGGATTAGAGCTCCTACCTAACTAGCATGCTACACTATAGTATTACATAGTTATCACAAGTGCCGCAGAACTTATATATTGGAGACCTGTGCCAAGGTATCTTTGAAGGTGACTAACATCAGCAGCAGTGCTAAAGGAGGGGTAATGGGAGAGTAGTAAGTGTCAATGTCCAGAAAATAAGGTATTATCAATGACACATGCACTCATACAGTTTAACAGCTGCCATGTCTGGGATTAGAACTCCTACCTAAATAGAATGCTACACTATAGTATTACGCAGTTATTGCAAGCACCATGGAGCTTATCTGTTGGACAGCTGTGCCAAAGTATCTTTGAATGTGACTGTTAGAAAAATATATATTTACATATATGCTGCCCAGAAAAATATATATTTATATATATGCTGCCTAGGAAAATATATATTTACATACATGCTGCTTAGGAAAATATGTATTCAAACATTCAGACATATATAAGTTGTGTGGTCAGATATATAGAGAAATGTGTGCCTTAGACAGGAATAAATGTGCTCAAATCTATATGGAGAGCAAAGATTGAAATATGTAATGCATTTAATTCTGTTTTACTAGAATGCTAGTAGAACTCAACTGGCCAGTTGTTCCTTCAAGCATAAGCTGCAGTGTGACTAGAAATTTCGCCTTGGCAGAGATCAGCCCGCCTGGCTCATGTCTGTCAGTGAAAGATTATTTTGCAAAGTTAGAAAATAATGAATCTGTGAGCATGTGTATCTTTTCCTGCTTCCACCAGAAGAATAGCCTTGTGCGACTATCAAAGATAATGTCCAGCTGGTGAACAAGAAAGAGACAAAGAGAAGCATTAAAGAAGACATGCACCCATTGTATTGAACTAATCTAAGAACCTTGAATTGGCTACATCCTCGGAAGGACATTGTGACTGACCAGGTGCTTGCAAGGCTGTAATATTCTCATGGGAAAAGATTTTTGAAAAACACCATCTCAGCACTTTTCATAAGTTACTATGATGTAAAGACCCTGTCACTGACCACGTCAGTGAGGTGGGCAAAGCTGATAGTAAAACATATAAAATGTCATATGTTGCACCAATAAAACTAGACAAAATTCTGTACAAGTTTGTGTATGTTTTTGCCTCTAATGTACATTAGAGTATTTGCAAATTAGATACTTGAGTTTCCTGCATTACTGTTTGTTATTGACTGACATTGTTTTTAAATGCCAGATGATTTTACAGTCTGACTTTAACAATTTATTTAACATTTTGGTCCTAATCATGCGGAATTCCCTTGGTAAGCTGCAGGTCAGAGCATATAGGTGGCACGAAACCTGCAGAAGAAGGAAAGACCTTCTAAAGAGGCTGTTCACTTGTCTGATCTGTAAAACTGGATCCTAAAAGAAGTATAGCAGTAAGCGGGAGGCTCGGGTAAGCAGAATTCCTCTCTTTGTTTTGTTTTAGATCAGGGACCAGGTTACACTGTGCTATTGCTAAGGTTTGTGATAGCAGGGAGAGAGGTAGTCAGTATTGTATCTTGAGTCATAGATCAGGAAGTAAACAAAGCAAAGTAAAACAGTCATTCTAGACACTACTGTGGATACGGGAATAAGATACCACGTGGTACAAGAGAAAGGGTTACGTAACAGTTCTTTTTTTAAGAGACATGGGAAATGAATGCACTAAAGGGTCCGTATTGACCCCCCCTAGAAAGAAGGAAAGTATATGCAATTGCAAAGAGCAGATAATGTGAGACATTTTTCAAAATGGGTTAATAAGTACGACTTTGATGGTAAATTAGATAAAATATCATTAGTAAAACTTTTGAAACAGTTAAAATCTGACGAGAAGGTCAGGCAAAAACAACGACACTCAAGCGCATAGGTGGATTGAGGAAGTGAGAACAGAAAAATAAAAATGCAAAAGCATTATTTTTAGACAAAGAGGATAATAATACAATAGTAGCATCGGTCCCTCCTACCACCTCCTCCATGCCTTACTTAGAATATGAAGCGGAGGGCTGGTTGACCCCCACGTTATCCGGAGACAACAGGGGTATTAAGACAACCATTTGTAAGAGAACCTATCGAACTAGATCCCGAACACGTCAAACATTTATAGATGTTCAACCAAGCGGAAACTCATTAGATGAGAGTGAGGAAATCTGTCCATTAATTGAAGTACCAAACCCACAGGCAGGACAGGAGGGCCAGGCCTCAACTCTCTTAGTATATAGACCGTGGACACCGGAAGACATCCGAAAGCTACAGAGGAATTCCCCATCCAAAATTAACTTTGAGAAATTTGTACAAGATTTACAGGGTATGAGATTGAGTTATCACCTGAATGGGAAGAGGTAGAAAAGTAGTTAGACAAATTTTGGGTCCGGACTGGCATATGATTTGTGGTGCCTGGAATGCCCGTGACGCAACTCAGGCCACTCCCACATAGTGACGCAGAACTAGATGCTAGATTGAAGGGTCTTACAGACCGCACTGAAAATGGAAACCTAGGGCAGATTGGACTTGTATTAACCAATGTGTACAACAAGATAATGAAACAGTAGACGATACTATGGTAGATTATTAGAATGCTTCAATAATCATAGTGGTATGACTATTCCTGAAAATCAAAAAATGATAGCCCATATGAACAGCAGTTGAAGAATGCATTTTTAAAGGTTGTATTGCCCTATCAATAGCTTACAAGCAGGCTCCAGGCCTTGTTAGAGTATGCTAGGCATGCGAAAAACATTTTAACAGTAAAAAGAAAAAGCAGGTCTTCACAGCTGAAGACGGAAGTGGAAAGTTTTGTAGTACAAACAGCCAAAAAGGGTAAGAAATGCTCAGGGTAACAAACGTTCTGACAGAAACTCAGAGTTTTATGAGGACAGGAAAAAAGAGGTGAGTGCTTCAATTGAAGGGACATTTAGCAAGGGATTGCAGGAGCAAGGCACCTGTGGAAAAAGGATAAAGATGATGAGGATTGACTAGATGGCAGTTATACTGCTCGGCAGTCATTAGGAGAGACTAATGAGCAGGGGAATAATGTAAATACCTTAGAAGAAACAAATGATATGCAACCGGATGTAGAAGTTGGGGAAAGTGAAGTTTTAGACTTGGCACTACTGAGCTTGGAGCTCTATTTAGCAGACACTAAACCGGAAGTTACACTTCTGGTGGAAGGGAGAGAAGTCAAGTTTTATGTGATTCAGGAGCATCACGAACTTTGATACACCCTTCAAAGTTACCGGAACATTCTGAGTCACCCGATTATATATTAGTGAAAGCAGCAAACGGACAGCTGTACAGGAGCCACTTTCCCATGATATAGCAATAACTGACCCTGTCTCGGTATAACCCAGAGAAGTAAAATAGTACTTTCTGCCAAATGCCCCATGAACTTATTAGGAAGAGATCTTATGCAACTTTTGGCATAGCAGTAGTCCCTACCATGAATGGTATGGAGGCACAGAGACAAACTGATGCTTTTGTAGTACGATCGAGGGTGAGGCCTATTATTGGTACAGCCAGGACCTGGTTACAACCGTCCAGGGGCAGTGACCAAGGAACTGATGAATGTAGCCACCAGCAAGGTGCTTCCCTCGATGTTGATCAACAACATTTGTTACATTGTACCCTATATTATTGTAGCACATCAGGACCTGATAAAGAATATGAACAAAAATTGTTCAGGAATCCATAAATAGACTAATACTACGGACTTTATACTGGGACACTGAGGGCAATAGTGTAGTGAGTTGTTCATTGCCTCAGGAATTCTTGGAATTGTACAAATCCAATAAACTACCGCATGTTAGCCTAACCAAAAACAGGAATATTAGGTGGGTAGACTTGGGTGACAAAGTGACGAAATGGGAGAAACTAACTGACTTAGAGTTATCAGACTTAGGAGTACAGAAACAGAAACTAAATTGGTTAGCATAAACCGCCCAGCTGTACACTTACAACAGAGTGAAGACAGCTGATTGGCGTTCTTGATAGAAGAAGAAGAAAAGCTTTGAGTAAAATACCAGATGTTCTTTGGTCAACAGGAAATCGGATGTAGGGCTTATTCAACAGCAGGGCCAGTAGTTATTACACCAAAATCGGCCTTTAGACCAAGAAAAGACAATATCCTTTGAGCAAGGATGCAGAACAAGGAATCAAACCTATCATAATGGCATTACTTAAAAGGGATACTGGTAGAATCCTTGGATTCACCATGTAATACTCCTCTATTTCCTGTTAAGAAGGCAAACGGGAATGGCGGATGGTACAAGATTTACAGGCTGTAAATGATGCGCCAGACCCACATACCTTGTTAAATGATTTGAAGCCGCAACAAAAATATTTCACCGTGGTAGATATTATTTTTTCAATACCTATCCACCCTGACAGCCAGCATTGGTTTGCATTCACATTTCAGGGCAAAAGGTATCGTACACCCACTACCACAGGGATATAGTGAAAGTCCAACAATATTCGCACAAGAGATGGCTAGCAACCTGGCGGGGTTTTCTCCACCAGGGAGCAGTCAAGTACTACTTTATGTAGATGATATCTTGCTTGCAGCCCCTACCCAGCAGCAATGTAGGGAAGACACAATAGCATTGTTGAAATTTTGGCTGAGCAAGGGCATAAAGTGAATAAACATAAATTGCAACTTTGGAAAGAACAGGTTAAATACCTGGGATATGTGATATCCAAAGAAGGTAGAACATTAGATGAAGATAGGAAAACAGCAATCTTACAAGCACCTAGACCAACTACCAAAAGGAAATGATGTCCTTCTTGGGAGCGACTAATTTTTGTCGAGTTGGATACTGAATTATGCTTTAGAAGGCTCCATTGGCTGATTTAATATTTAAAACACCAATGGCAGTACAAAACATTACATTGGACACCAGAAGCAGAAGCAGCCTTTTGCAGACTAAAACAACTGATAGTTTCATCGTTAGTTTTAGGGCTTCCAAATTACCATAAGAGATTTTTCAGACTGTAGATTGTAGGCGGGATATATGACGTCAGTACTGACGCAACAACATGGCGGCAAGCAACGCCCCCATAACACTATTCATCATAGTTAGATCCGGTGGCACGATCATTACCACCCTGTGTACAAGCAGTTGTTGCAGCAGCTATGGCAGTGCAAGCTTGGCCTCAGTGGTATTGTTTCATCCTCTCACGTTGAGAGTACCTCATGCAGTTGCGATAATTTTACTGCAAGAAAAAATAGCATTTTTGTCCCCAGACATCTTTCTTGTATGACCATACTATTGAGTCAACCTCATATGACAATTGAACGATGCGACATTAAACCCATCGACATTACTTCCGATTCCTGTAGATGGCACACCACACAGTTGCCTACAGGAAATGGAACAAATAACCACACCCAGACAAGATCTTACTGATGTGCCATTAGCTGATGCAGAAGTGACATTTTATGTGGATGGATCCTGTAGACGGTCCAACAGGAAGAACCTAGTGGGTTATGCAGTAGTGACTGATGACGAAATCATAGAAGCACAACCCCTGCAACATAATCTGTCAGCTCAAGCAGCAGAATTAATAGCTTTGACACGTGCTTGCACTCTAGCAAAAGACAAATGTGTTAATATATATACTGACAGTCAGTATGCTTTCTCTACAGTGCATGTCTTTGCGCAACAGTGGAAGAACAGGGAATGATAACATCTACTGGTAAACCAATTAATCATGCACAATTGATTTTGAACCTGTTAGATTCTATTCAGTTACCCACTAGAATAGCTATCTGTAAATGTGCAGCCCATACCAAACAACAAGATAGAATTTCAAAAGGGAATGCTCGGGCTGATGCAGCTGCAAAGCAAGCTGCCTCAGACCTAGAAACTGTGTTTTTAAATAAAGAACTACAACCTTCTGAGACTCTAGATTTAGAAATGTTAAAAACAATGCAGACATTAGCTACAAAAGCAAAAAAGCAAAAGTGGATAAACGAGGAGCAATCCTTGAAGAGGGACTGTACATCTCCAAAGAAAAAGCCAATATTGCCATCTAATTTATTTAGATATGTAGCTTTGTTGAGTCATGGGCAGAGCCATGTCTCAACAGGGGGGATGGTACAGTTAGTTAACAAGACATTCCAAACATACGGATTTTGATTATATGCACAAAATTTTGTGCAACATGTCATATTTGTAGCAAACATCATGCACAGGGAGCATTTAAACCAAAGCGAGGAGCTTTCCGACACCACCCTATCCTTCCATACTATTTGTATGGATTTCATAGAACTGAATAAATGTGAAGGAAAAAATACTGTTTAGTGATCATAGATATGTTTTCAAAATGGGTAGAAGCTTTTCCGACCAGGAATCGGATGCAGCAACAGTAGCAAAGCCTTAGTAAAAGAAATCATTCCTAGATTTGGCATACCGGAAAGAATTTATAGTGACAATGGAACACATTTTGTAAACCAGACAATACATCAGCTTGGGAGATTTTTGGGATTTCTTTGAAAACCATTGTGCTTATCACCCTCAGTCAGCAGGACTGGTAGAAAGGTACAATGGAATTCTGAAAAATAAGTTGAGAAAATTGATGAGTGAGACTCAAATGACTTGGATTTGCTGTCTGCCTTTAGCACTGCTGAGCATGAGAACTGTTCCAAATGTAAGGGCTTGACCCTTTGAGATAGTGTTTGGAAGAGCATATTGTGTGCCACAATGGAAGGCCCTCATGCCTGCAGAGCTGGAGGCCGATGGCTCATTAGCTAGTTATATGAAGAAATTGTTAACAAATAAGACTGTTTTGCAGTTGAACTCTTTTCAGGCAAACAAGAAGCAAAGCCCTGGGGTCCTGGATCTGGCTGAAAATCATCAAAAGAAAGAACTGGGCGAAGTCCAAAGTGGGAAGGCAGGTACTATTGGCAACACCTACTGCAGTAAAATTGCTGAAAGATCATCTTGGGTTCATTTGACACTGTAAACCACTCAAAGAATTTAAGTTGGGCAAACACCTTTTAACTGACATACCACAGATACAGGATGGCCAGAGGCAGAGTGAATAAAAATCGAAACAACCCCAAAGACATTGGTTCACTGGCCTACTGATCATACACTTATTAACCATGTTTGTAGTGACCTTTTGTTGTTATGGTTTTCTTGCATATAACTACAGAAGTGAAATTGATAAAAGCGTGATGATGGACTGGCTATAGACTGGCACCAACTTCAACACATACCTGGCTAGTCTATGTAGAGACTATGAATGTTTCAAATTGCTGGGTTTGTACTGCAATACCTACAGCATATGGAGGACTTTTAATGTCTGCTGTCCCCCTGGGGATAAATGAAACTTGGGAAAACCTATTATTTGACAGGTACTGTGAGATCACAAGACAAAGTGGCATTATATTTACCGTTACTCAGAAAGGAATTGTTTGCTTTGTTAAAATGATACACTCCAGGTTGGTTGGAGTAACTGTAACATAACTGTGTCTTACAAATGTTATATAAAACCTGTAGACCAAGGTACTAGTTGTAGCACGAACTATGGTTCATTTAAGCTTGATGAAAACAACATTGAGAGATGTGCAAAAACTCCTGAAATATATAGACAATTATCTGTTATAGATAAAAATGTTTCATTCAGGGTTAACCCGCATCAGTACTAAAGTAGAAAACTGTTATTTTGTTTGTGGGAAAAAGGCCTATAAATGGTTACCTGAGAATTGGTCCGGCAGTTGTTTTTTGGGTTATCTGGTTCCAGCCATAAGACATACTGCAGTGGGTAAAATCGCAATGTGAAATGTAGCTCAGCAAGCCGAGAATACAGTCAGAAAACCTGCTAATCCAGTGGGTAAGATTGAAGCAAGCTGGAAGGATCATTCGGCTGTGAAGGACAAAGAAAAATTGACTCATATGGACTTGAGTGACAGTGTTATATCCTGGGCTGGGATATTCCCAACCTACGGAGCAGTCAAATCGATTTGGGAACTGAGAAATTGTCAAAACTCCTCAAGTAATGAGCAATGCGACTTTCGCTCTTGAACTTGTGACTGATGAAATGAATGCAATGAGAACAGTGTATTACAGAACCGAATGGCTCTCGACTTCACCCTAGCGGGCGAGAGGGTGTGCGCGCGGCGCTTATCAAAGAAGAATGCTGTGCGCATTCCAGACAACCAACATGAAATCAATGATCACCTGGAGGTAATACAGCAGGTGTCAGCAATGGCAGAACCAGGCCCAAACCCACTGACGAACTTTTTCCAGAATCTATTTGGGGGTGGGGTCGGTCCTTATGAATATTCTGATAGCAATTTGTGTAGTACTGCTCATAATTGGAGCATGTGTCTGCTGCGGCATACCCTGTGTGAAAAAATTAGTTAAAGACCTAGTTGACATATCAGTAACTGAAACTATGTACCAGGACATGGAATTAAATTTGTTGATACCAAGTGAAAGCCTATCTGAAATATAAAACAAATGACTTACTTAGCTGAAAATCCTTGAAAGGAAAAGGCTAAGAAATGAAATGATACTGTTTATGTTTCAAATAGAATGAAATGCATTAACAGGAGGGAGAATGTTAGAAAAATATATATTTACATATATGCTGCCCAGAAAAATATATATTTATATATATGCTGCCTAGGAAAATATATATTTACATACATGCTGCTTAGGAAAATATGTATTCAAACATTCAGACATATATAAGTTGTGTGGTCAGATATATAGAGAAATGTGTGCCTTAGACAGGAATAAATGTGCTCAAATCTATATGGAGAGCAAAGATTGAAATATGTAATGCATTTAATTCTGTTTTACTAGAATAATAGTAGAAATAAACTCGCATATTATTGCTTGAAGCATAAGCTGCAGTGTGACTAGAAATTTGGCCTTGGCAGAGATCAGCCTGGCCTGGCTCATGTCTGTCAGTGAAAGATTATTTTGCAAAGTTAGAAAATAATGAATCTGTGTGCATGTGTATCTTTTCCTGCTTCCACCAGAAGAATAGCCTTGTGCGCACTATCAAAGATAATGTCCAGCTGGTGAACAAGAAAGAGACAAAGAGAAGCATTAAAGAAGACATGCACCCATTGTATTCGAACTAATCTAAGAACCTTGAATTGGCTACATCCTCGGAAGGACATTGTGACTGACCAGGTGCTTGCAAGGCTGTAATATTCTCATGGGAAAAAGATTTTGAAAAACACCATCTCAGCACTTTTCATAAGTTACTATGATGTAAAGACCCTGTCACTGACCACGTCAGTGAGGTGGGCAAAAGCTGATAGTAAAACATATAAAATGTCATATGTTGCACCAATAAAACTAGACAAAATTCTGTACAAGTTTGTGTATGGTTTTTTGCCTCCTAATGTACATTAGAGTATTTGCAAATTAGATACTTGAGTTTCCTGCATTACTGTTTGTTATTGACTGACATTGTTTTTAAATGCCAGATGATTTTTACAGTCTGACTTTAACGAATTTATTTAACAGTGACTAACATCAGCAACAGTGCTAAAGGAGGGGTAATGGGAGAGTAGTAAGTGTCAATGTCCATAAAATCAGATATCATCACAGATACTCTCTCACACAAACACACACAGTTGCCATGTCTGGGATTAGAACTCCTACCTAACTAGTATGCTACACTATAGTATTACACAGTTATTGCAAGCACCATGGAGCTTATATGTTGGAGAGCTGTGCCAAGGTATCTTTGAAGGTGGCTAACATCATCAGCAGTGCTAAAGGAGGGGTAAGGGGAGAGTAGTAAGTGTCAATGTCCATAAAATCAGATATCATCACAGACACTCTCTCACAGAAACACACACAGTTGCCATGTCTGGAATTAGAACTCCTACCTAACTAGTATGCTACACTATAGTATTACGTAGTTATCAAAAGCGCCATGGTGCTTATATGTCAGGGAGCTTTCCAAAGATTCAAAAGCTTCTCCTTTACTATTTCCACACTCACCATCTGCCTTATCCTACCTGACCTACTGCCTATCTCCCTTCATATTGTTCTGTTCTTATCCCCATACTTGCCTTTTTGTTACTTCTATACTTGGACCTGCTCCTTCTCCATTCTATACTCTCTGCTTATACTCTTATACTGCCTTCCTCCAATCTACTGACTTTCTCTAGTGTACCTAGTCTGTATTCCTTCAATCTCACAACTATCTTCCATACTCACCTTCCTTTACTGATTGTCTACTTTCCTATCTCTCCTTCAGTTAGTTTCTACCTGCTCCGTAGCCCTTAAGTGGCTCACTCCCTCCCTGCCCCCAAATCCCACCACCCCTAGCACCTCTACCTTTATACCCTCATAGACACACCCCTCTTAATCTATCCCCACCCCTTCTAGACCTAGCCCCTCCCCACTTCACCTGCCTGCCTACCCTACCTTCTAAAACCAGCCCCTCCCTTCTCCACTTATCTTCTCTCCTTCCCACTCTTCACACTATCTTCCCACTCTATTTCAGTTATACATTCTCTAAACATGTCTAACCAATACCAACCTTTGCTACTTATATCCTTCCTAACCATCATCATCTCTACTTATTTCTCCACCTCTTATGAACAAGCCCTTCCTTATACTCTAACAATTCCACACAAAGTAACCCAAATATCCCCCCTAGCTCTAACAATTACCTATCTCAACACCATCCACAAAACTTCCTACCTCCAAGCTAAATATCACCGACTTTCTCACATCAAATATCCTACTCATAGCCTTAAAAACATTTTACTACTACCACAAAATTTCTCAATCTTACAACCCTATATTAATCTGCTCATTAATACATGGTGATATCCACCCCAACCCTGGCCCTAACTCACCCCTACCATTCTCTAAAAGCCACCAACTATTTACAAGACCAACACCATCTACCAAACCCCCTAAATCACTCTCAATTGCTCAATTAAATATACGTAGCATCTGTAACAAAATACCACATATCCATGCCCTCCTAGATGTCCAACAGTTTGATATACTTTGCCTAACCGAAACTTGGCTCAAACCTACAATTAAAGATAATGAAATCACCCCCCCTGGCTATAACATACTCAGGCAAGACCGCTTAAACAAAAAAGGTGGTGGGGTAGCAATTCTGTATAAAACCGGACTGCAAATAAGCAAAGAAAATCATACTCTTCCATCGGATAATAATGTAGAAATAATTATTTCCAAACTTCAGCTCAACCCTCACAAAGCAGTTAACATTATCTGCACCTATCTTCCCCCAGGAAAAATCCCACTATTTTAGAAGACCTATTAAATTGGCTTTCACTAAATCTCCTCAAGAAACTATTCTTTTAGGAGATTTTAATATTGACTGGAATTTATGTCAATACACCAATCCACCCACTCTTATTAACCTTCATGGCTTTACTCAAACCATTAACTCCCCAACAAGAACAAACAAACAAAATAACAAAGAAAGTATACTTGACTGGATACTTATAAACAGTCCCCAGCTAAAGTATACAACAGGGACTCTCCCAGATGACTTCAGCGACCACTCTCTAACATATATCATCAGGCATAAAACAAGTTTAACCATCCCCACACAAGTCATAACATCCCGTAGCAAAAAATTCCTAGATCCCATTCTGTTTCAAAATGAACTTATGCAAGTTAATTGGTCATCTCTTAAATCTCTCCCTATAGACGAAGCGGTTAACTACTTCAATCATACTTTTCTGACAATCCTAGAACATCACGCCCAATGCTCTATAAGAATTAAATCTAAAACAGCCCAATGGCTTTCTAATGCCACCAGGAACCTAATCCTTACTAGAAACAAAGCCTGGATAAAATGGCGTACCTCTAAAAATACAACTGATCACCTTATTTTCAGAGAACAAAGAAATTTAACAAAAAAAGCCATTCTACAAGACAAAAAGAACTTTTATACTCAGATACAACAAACATCCCTACACCAACCACATAAATTCTGGACCGCCATAAATACACTGCTATCACCAGGAAAAGTTGCCACACCAAATCCTATTGATTCAAACCCCGACTGCCCATTACAAACAGCTAATGCCTTTAATACTTTCTTTACCTCTGCCATTCTAAAGCTAGCTAACCAACAAAGCCCTGATACCTCCAAACTGCTAAACCAAGGTCCCACTCCCCCCCCATTCCACCTCAAACCCATACCCACCACATATATATCATCCTTACTTCAAAAATTAAAACCTACAACTCCCTCAGCCGACAAGTTACCAGCAGAATTCCTTAAAATTGGTGCAAAAGCCATAGCTTACCCCATCTCCATATTGATTAACAGGACCATAAATGAAAGCACAATTCCATCATTATGGAAAATCTCTTATATTATCCCACTATTCAAAGGTGGTGACTCTACTGAGTATTCTAACTTTCGTCCAATAGCATTATTATCACCACTTGCAAAAATAATGGAGAAATGCATCCACAAACAGGTACTAAATCACCTGCTAAATAATAACCTCCTAGCTAAGAGCCAACATGGTTTTCGCCCTTTCCATAGCACTACTACAGCCTTACTTTCCTTTATCGACACAATAAATAATAACCGCAATAATAACATACCCTCTTCAGCCTTCTTCGTTGACCTATCCAAAGCCTTTGATATGGTCAACCACAAACTTCTCCTCCATCGTCTAAAGTCCCTCTCTTTTGACAATATAGCCTTAAATTGGTTCACATCCTATCTGAATAACCGCAAACAGGCAGTACTCTGGCATAACCATCTCTCTGATCTCCTTCCCACCTCTATAGGAGTTCCTCAGGGCTCTATCTTAGGCCCTCTACTATTTTCCATCTTTATAAATGATCTTTACCTAGCTACTCCTCTATCAACTTGCATTCAATATGCTGATGATACAACCATTATCTGCTCAGCCCCAACACAGTCAGAACTTTATTCCTTACACAAAATACCTTCACTACCATAGAGCAATGGTTCTCCAACCACTGTCTCCTCCTTAACCCAAAGAAAACCAAACTCCTGATTTTTACACCCACCATCTTGTCTCCCTCCATTAATTTCTCTCTCACAGCCAACAATGGCATCCTTATCTCCCCAGACAATAACACCAAACTACTAGGCATTACAATTGACAACCAACTCAAATTTGACACACACATTGACTCTACAATAAAATCAACTAACAGAAAACTAGGCTCTCTGTATAGAATTAAATCTTTCCTTACTCCTGAAGCCAGAACCACTATAGCTAGAACCCACTTAATCTCTTCCCTTTATATGCCTCCCCAATCTATACAAACCTTTCTAAATATAATCTTACCAAACTAACTACGCCTTATAATAATATTGCCAGATTTGCTACAGCATCTCCATATAGGACTCACCATTGTTCTAACCTTAAAAACTAGGGTGGCTAGAATTACCTAACCTTATACATTTTAACCAACTTACAATTGCCCATAAAGCTCTTTACCACCCAGACAATACCCCAATGCTCTCCACCCTCATAAAACCCTATAGCAATCTGAAGAACCTGCCCTCCAACAAAATACTGATGCATACTTCTCTTTCTAAGAACTCAGCAGGTGACTCCACATTCTCAAACTCAGTTGGGAAACTATGGAATCAACTACCTCAAGACCTCACCACTCAAACATCAATCCCACTATTTAAAACTAAACTTAAACATTTCTTTTCCAACCACTGGCTTTGCTCTTGCAATAACCCAGACTAACCTTTCATACCTCCCTGCTATGAGATTTTTTCCACTCTCTTTATCTCGTATAACCAACTCTCTACATAACTCTCTACAAAGCTGTTTCTATTACCTCACTTCTAATAAAGGAACTAAATCTCTACTTTCCATCTTCTTTTAAAGATGTATTAGACTAACTAGGTACTTTATCTGTACTGTCATATTGTATACTTTTCTAAGTAATAGAGAGACTCCTTACTGTACCTCATATTTGTACTCAAATGTTCTTAATTCTAACAGAAGGTTTAAAGTATATGTTATTAGATATTATTTGTATATGTTGATATATTCTGATAAAGTTTTGTTTTAGTCTTACTATAGTAGTACTGTAGAGGAGCTTTTCTCCCCGGGCCTCCACTGAAAATGGACATGTATCCAGTTGGACTAGCCCGGTAAACAAATGTAAAATAAAATAAATAAAATAAAGATACATTTGAATGTGACTGGCATCAGCAGCAGTGCTAAAGGAGGGGTAAGGGCAGAGCAGTAAGTGTCAATGTCCATAAAATCAGGTATCATCAAAAATACACATACTCTCTCACACAAACACACAGTTTCACAATTGCCATGTCTGGGATTAGAACTCCTACCTAAATAGTATGCTAAACTATTGTATTATGCAGTTATCGCAAGCACCACGGAGATTATAGGGCTGGTATTTGTCCAACGGGTTATTTCAAGTTGACTGATATCAGCAGGCATGCTAAAGTAGGGCAATGGGAGGTGTACTGACTGTTAATGGCCTCAAAATCATTCATCTCCACACACACAGAGTTTCACAGCTGCCATGTCTGGGATTAGAACTCCTATCTAACTAGTTTTTAGCACTACAGTATTACAAACGTATCGCAAGTGCCACGCAGCTTATAGGGTTGAGACTTGGCCAGAGGGTTATTTCAAGGTGACTGACATCAGCAGGAGTGTTAACATGGGCAATGGGAATTGCAGTGTGTGTGAATGGGCCATAAACCATTCCTCTGGAAACACACACACACACACTTAGTTACACACAACTTTACATTTGACAGGACTGGGTATACAAATGCTAGATGAATACTGATTTGTACTATCATGTTACACATTTATCAAAAGCACCACAGACACTATAGGGCTGAGGGCTACCAAAAGCAATGTCTACAGTGATTGACATCAGCACATCATGTGATATTGGCCAACTGGATGTGTGGTGGGTGGGACAGGCCTCATAATGGAAATATCTCTGTCACTGTCTGTCTTTCTCTTCCCCACATCTCTGTGTGTATGTTTGACATATTATAGTGTGTTGGCATTGGATATGTGTGAATATTCCTATCCATTGTGTGTGCAAAGCATGAATGGTGTACAATGTGGTGTGTGTGCACAAACATCTGGGACTGACAGATATGCATATTCCACTGTGTTGTCAGACATGGGCTTCATTTCTTTAAGCGTAGGAGCATGCCCAGTATGACCTTCTGTACTAAGTGCTTGAACCCATTCCAGGTAGGTTGTACTCCAGTCCAGGGATTAGAGTTCTATACCTACAGCTAGCAACCTGTTTCTGCAGGATATCTGCAGATAGGTTGACAATATGGAGTCACAATGGGTGACAGATAGTGGGATACTGTAATTGTTGCTGTCTGAACTGCTTGTGTTACATGGTTGGTTTTAGCAGAGATATTCAGACATATGACTGCTTTGCACTGTGATATATTGTGTCATCAACTACTAACAGGTATACTTATTTGCTCACAGTTATTTACTGGGAAATACAAGATGAATGAAGCTGTGTCCAGTATTTTGGTCTGCAGCCTACATATTCTTGCACACTCATGTCATTCTGGAGGGGTAGCTGCAGACACTTGCTGATGGGTCTGTGTAAATGGTCCGGCACCTTGGTACTATGGTGGCTGAGGATCCCCTTCTTGTACATATATCAACGTTACAAAAGGGCCATATCCTACTGTGGCCATACCTCTCAGCTGTACAGATTCACCCAGGTTACCCAGAGGCAGGGCTCATATATCTGGTCAGTTCCCCTTTACATTGTGGTTTACAAGCAGGTTTATAGCCACCCATTACTGGGTTTGCAGGCAGGCATAGTATGGGCACACGTCAGAATTTCAGACTTTACACACTCCATGACGTCTATGCTTCTACACCCCCACCCCCACTCTGTTATTCTATCCTCTTCCTAACATTATGCGAGTGATATCTGAGAAGTATCCCTATAGTTGTCCCTTCATCCCAGCAGTATTTAGGGGTTGGTCCACAGTTCATGCAGTAGGACATGGTGGGCATGATACTGGGATTTGTCAACATGGCCTTGCATCTGTGTTCTGTTGACTGTGTTATGGTGTTAGTTGAGACCCCATGAAATACCATACATTGGCACTATGGGTGAGGCACAGGCCTTTGACAGAGGACTGTAGGCCATTTGGTAGTGATGCAGGCCATCTGTAGCAGGCCAGTGCATTCTGTCACTCCTACATTCGCAGGCTGATAGCCAGTGGATACTCCTGGGGTGACAGGGTACGTGTGCAAGATGCTAGTTGCAATAGTTCCTGTCCATATTAATCCACTGGTCTGGATGCAGGCAGAATGCTGCTTACAGCTAAGGACACACCTGCATGGGACACATATTCAGCATGCTGCGTTCTGTGGGTATTTCCATACAGAGGTGGTGTCATGCTGTACTCATTCCCAACAGCAAGGATATGACTTGTGATAAACCTGTGCCTGATGGTGGGGTGAGCTGAGTGCATGTGTGATATGAAAGCTACTTGCAGCTGTCTCTCAGATACATGTGGGACATCCCCCTTATGCTGCCTTGTGCGAGGACATAGGCAGTCTCTCATTACTACATAACTGTGCCTTTTGTGGTCTGCCAGTGATTGGCCAGGCTCCATCAGTATTCCATACTACACAGACAACTAATGTGATGCTAACCTGTATGTACAATTCCAAAGTTGTGTGCAGTTGATAGTTACAACATTTTATGCACTCTGTATAGGGTACTTCCACCTGTGTACTGTGTGTATGTATGGACCCATATTCATGGCATGTCCATCTTTCAGATGGTGATAGATATTGATATCTGGACAGTGAGTATGGACGACTGCTGACATGGGTATTGCTGAGAAGCTTTGTGGTTGGCACTGCAGTTGTTGGAATATGGCCCTGTCATCCACAGTACTGCCCATAGGCCACTGAGACACAACCCTCCATGCCTACATGCTGACCACTTCCAGACAATATTGAACAAACAACAACCTAACACACGGACCCCTGTATATTGTACTCATGCAACAATCTATCCTGTAGATTGGGCCAGCTCGGGTAATCTGTGCTCCACTGTTATTACACCTCACACTTACATGTTACTGCATTTCTACATAGGATTGTGGGGCGGCACACCTGACAACTTTAAACATTTGCTATGAATGTACTGGTATTTCAGATACTCTGTTGGCTTCCATTTCATTTTGTATTCTGACCTATTATGCAGACTGGAGGCATATCAGTAGAGTACAGATCTTAGGTTTTATTGATCTACATTTCAGTTTCAGACTTCTTACCCTTCAGAACTAACATACTACTGCCAGACCTGCTGTAGTCTGTCTGTGTAAGTCTGGAGGGGGGCTATTCACCATTGCCATCAATTGGAGGCCTTAGTCCAGCCTTTCTTTATGGTCATCTACACCTGTCTTGCTGGCTGAGGCTGCTGTTGGGTATGTGAGCCTCACTGACATGCATGTGTGTGTCCTATGGACACACATCTGGGCCACCACATGTACTGCAGTGGGATTTGTCACCTTGTCTAGTACTGCCTAGTATGTTGACACCAATATTTGTTATGGATTTCATGCTGCCCGTATAGGTTTCCACTATCTGCTGTCATTCAGTTCAGCCACCCAATTCCCTTGTATGCTTACATCCATACCATAGATACAACTATCAGAACATACTACTCCATTCAATTGATAGGAAGAGTGACTTACCTTGTGGCTGTGCCAGTACTGAGGACAGTGCTGGAGGGTTGACTATGTCAGATGCACATAGTACACTCCCTATACATGGTAAAGCACAGGTAGTGTCATGTTTGGCATCCCTTTTACTGTATGTGTGAGTCAGAAAGAGAGGTTTCATTCCCTGGGTCCCTACCATGTCAGTGTATGTGCTATGAGTTGCCTCTTTGCCAAAGCCTGGGCATACTGGGCATGCCTCTTTCTGCCCACATGGGCAGACTCAAGTTGTTCATCCTCCGAGTTTCTATGTGCCTGTGATGGCCTTGGCAATGGTGAGGGGCTATGTGGCCTTGCCTAGTGCTGTTCCTGCTGCAACTGTTTCTGCAGGATCATATTGTGTAGCATGGCACATACTATAAACATTTGTGTACATGTAGCTGGAGAGTACTGCAAGGCTCCACCAGATATGTCCAGGCAGCAGAACCGTGACTTCAGCATCCCAAACACATGCTCTATTATGATTCTGGTTTGTGTGTGTGCCACATTATGGAGTTCTTGTTTGGGTGTGTATGCATTTCGGATGGATGTCATCAGCCATGGCTCCAGTGCATAACCAGCATCCTGCACTAGGTGCCCATATAGGATGTTCCCACTGGCAAATAACTGGTAGAGCTGTGTCATATACCAGATGTGGGAGTCGTGATAGCTTCCAGGGCTGCCAAAACCCATATTCAAGATAATGCCCTGGGCATCGCACACAACGTTGCAGTTGATGGAGGGGAAGTCCTTGCGGTTTATGTAGACCATAATGTGCTAACTTGGTGGTGCTTTGATGTGTATGTGCGTGCAGTCTATAGCAACCACTACCTCAGGGTATTCTGCTATTTGGTGGAAGAGATGCATATTGCTGGTCAGCACCTCACGGATGTTGAGGAAATATATGTGCTCACCGGCATGTGCTGACATTGCATCCAGGAACTGGTGGAGTACCCTGGATGCTGATGCCTGTGAGATCCCCATGATATCCCCAGTTGTCCTTTGGAAGGGGCCTGTGGCTAGTATTCTTAAGCCTACACATACCTTGGTATCCACTGGGATAGGTTTCCCTCTGTTGATTCTGTGTGTGAGGCATGGCTGGCACAGCTCAACAATTTGCTATAGAATGTCCCTGTCCACCCTATAGTGCTCCACTATCTCCAGCTCATGTAGCCCCTGGCAGGATACCCTGGGTCTATACACTCATCTCCTTCTCCTCACTGAGGGGTAGTTGTCAGCATTCACATCCTCACCACACTCAGCCTCTTGCATATTTTGATGTATGAGAGCAACAGCAGCCCCTAATATTTTGTTAGTTTTGTCAGGTAAAATTTCCCCATCTGTGTACACCGGCGGTGTACAGTGTGTGGGGGAAAACAGACTGGAAGGTGTTTGCATAGTTTATAATAATGTGCTAGGCTGTTACATGAGCAATTGTCTGATTCTGATACATTTTACCTGCCAGCTGTGCTAGTTTTCCTTGATTGCCTTACTACTTCTGTTTTTGCTTCCCATTGCATTCCAGTTTAAGCCCTGAGGCACGGCGCACATACCCAGTGCTCAGATGTGAACATAGCTGCTATTTCCTGTTTTTTTTTCTTTTTTTGTTTAAAACCTGGTGCATGGCCTGCACACCTGTTTAGGCAATGTAAACACTGCTAGGCAGCCTCAGATACACCCCCTTCCTTAGCTGTGCTTAGCTAAAGGCAAACCATGGGCCTCAGAGCTCCAATAAGCTTGCAGCATGCACGGCACTCCCCCTCATCATGTCATCTATCTCCTATACATATATTTAATGGTGTTTCTGCACCTACATGGTTGGGTATAAGCTAACACTGACAGGAAATCTGTGATTCAGTATCAATCCCCTCATGTGCATAAAACAGAATGCTAATTCATAGTTACCACACTCACACTCAGCCTTCCCCCTTAGCAACCACTATTCCCTGGTATTGTTGTCTTATGCATGCCATTGTCTATTATGGCAAAATGCTGATTTGGGTTTAAAAGCTTATTTCCAACTTTTTTTCTTATTTTCAGGCCGATCCCAGTTGCACTATGCTTAAACGACCAAAATCAGCCAAAAAAATATAAAAGTTATTTTTTATAATTTTTCAACTATTTCTCATGCCAATGACCATATATTTGACCATTGGCATGCCTACTACATTGAATACATGCTTTCTTTGGAGCTGTCATGCCTCCATTTTATAATTTGCATAAATGTATTCGGTTAGTAACTGAATACATTTCTGCAGGTTACACTATTCCTGCACAGAAGCCTGCCTGCTTCCTGGATCGCTAATTCACCTCATTTGCATGATTTTCACCAGCAAATGAGGTAATCAGCATATAGCAGTGGTGTCCATGCAGGAATAGTGTAGGAGAACTCGTGCACGTCCTGGGAGCTTGTTCTTGGATCTCTCATTGGCCATATTGCGTGCAGCAGCTCTTGCACTATTCCTGCTCTCTGTGCAGAGCTTGCTGAATCCGGGGGATAATGTGCAAACTAGTTCTAAGGGCGGCAGTACCAAAATGTCTACAGGTGGAAAAAGAAATCACCCTCTTCATAGAAATATCACATCATAAAGACCAGTGTGAGTACACCTTAAAAAGATTTTTAACACTGTATTTATTAATGTAGCTATTAGGCTTATTCTAGAGGAGTTGTATAGTTCCTGAGAGCTTCCATTTAAGTTTAAAATGCTACTAATCAGGTGGAGAACTGAGTTTCTCCAGCAGGTGGAGACCTAAGGACTTACCAGAAACCAGGTCATCGGTTTGTCATAAAAGGACAGATGACATGTTTATATTTAATGGTCTATCTAACCACACTATGGAATGCATAATGATGCAGTGATAAGTCATTGCTATTTGAAAATGAGCACACTGACTGGACTGTCTAACCAGTGTGACTGTTGTAAATTGAGCATATACCAACAGAAAAAAGCCTGGCCGCTAATGTACCATTGAGAGGCCAGACTTATTTCTATTCATATATGCTGTTGAGGCATTCCTCTCAACTGTCCAGGTTTTCACAGAATTTCCAGATTTTTGCCTCATATTTTTGATCTGTTCCTCATAAAATCTGTATTTTTTTGACATATCACTGAGGAGTGAAGTCACTAAATAATGACACACATTTAAGTTTCAGACTTCATATCCTTCAAACAGTGCAAACTAATGCAAATCTTGTGATTCTAGCAGCTTTCTAAGTTTATAAGAACAACATTTGCAATGTGTCCCTATTTGGGGGTCTTTGTCCCCTGTTATTTAAGGCTTTGTCCACATTTCTTGAGCTAAGAGGTTGACAGGCATATATGCAGGGCAGACCAAATACAAGAAAAATCAGGTATATTCTGCAAAACTACAGAAACATACCTGATTTTCCATGTAGTTTTGCACTGTCTCAGCAGACTCTTATACATCTGAATTGCCCAAATTTAATAACAAAAAAAAAAAAAAAAAAAACAACAGAGATTCTATTTTCTCTATCTTTTCTATTGAACAGCACTGACGTACTGTGCAAGTATAGGAATGTAAGTCCCATACCCATGCGCAGTACATCATCAAATGTGGAAGAACAGGAAACAACATGGAAAAACACTACAGCACCATTTTTCAAAGATATTATTTAAGAAAGGCAAGCAATTTATTTCTTAAATAATGTCATTGTATAATAGCAATAACTGACTTGTTTGTGTGGGGGGTATATTTGGATTTACCCATTGCTGGCTTTGTTTAATCACTCAGGCTTCTCCCTCGAGATCAAACCATGCCAGATCTGGGTAAGTCCTCATATACCCACACCCACTCAACAGTTTTTAATTAAATATTGGAAGTCCATCTGTATATGAGTATGTGTAATGTGCTAGAGTGCCAGATAAGGGGACTATAACTTCACTCAAATGAGTGGCAGTCTGCAGAACAAGGAAACTGCTTAGGAGGGCAGCAGCTGCATGGCTCTTTGCTTAATAAATAGTACTTTGCATTAGCGTCTAATTGTATTGGAATTCTGTGATCTGAATGACAGCAAAAATAAATAAACAAATAAATAAATAAATATGATTTGGGAGCAAAGAAATCCATTTGTATTCCAAGTGGAAAAAAATCAATAAATACTCTTGGCATAATGCCATCAGCGACTGTAGTTTCTTAATCATTTTCTGACTTGCCCAGGAGTCAAGCATACACACTAAAACTGCAGACAACGATAACCTTTGGTACTGAAGTAACCTTTTCAGTTTAGGGTTGGCAGGCATCTATGGGTTTGAAGTACAGCCTATGGTAAGTTCCAAATGGTTACATCTCTTATCTCATACTATAAATGCCTTTCATTATGCTGCACACGAAATACATTCTTCCTGTGTACTGCTAGAACAAATTGTTTTATAATATGTCTCTGTGAACTTTTGTAGAAATTCTCATTAGAATGATATTGATGTTTTGCGTTAAGTCAACATCGCAGTAGCTGCACGGGTATCTTGGATCTCAGTACAATAGGGGTCATCTCTACTATGTGGGCAAGAGGCTTTCAATCTAGAACAATTAACAGGGATAGCCTTCAGTTCTATCACCCCTCATCCTATGTCTAGATAAGAACATTTTTAGGTATTCATGAGGCTTAATTGACATAATTTAATATTAGTAATTTATTCTTCACGTTATGTATATAAAGATTATGTCTGACTTCTTATTGCAAGGGGAAGCATATTTCATATTATTGGAAGGCATTCTGTTATGATATTGGTCATATTTTTATGTTACTATTCTGTTTTAATATTAGCATCCCAAGTATGGCATTAGCTCCATAGAGCTAGATAGAATTGGATCAGATATTTGGCTAGCAGACCAAGCAGATACCAATTAGCAATCTATATGATTGAAGATATAATGACAGTTTCTGAAACCTTTATCAATAATTTCCAACACTATGATTTTTTCTTGTAAGGTAATTGTTAAAATTTTCACATCCTTCAATGTGTCTTGTTCAAAGACTATAAAACACAGCACTGAATTAGACAAAGGATCATATCTGTAAGGTGCAAACTGTTACAATGATCTCATCAGAGTGACTGGACATACACTTCAAAATGAAATGGGCTACAGAATATGCATTTCTGACATTGGCAGGTAAAAGGTGGTCAAAGATTAAACAGCTTTTTACCATTGTCCATAAACCATTAATGATGGTGTCATTTTTTTATGTTTATATTTCATTTTGGGTGCAGTGGTTAACGTTATTGTTTCATAGCAAGAAATTCTCCATTTCAAGTTTTGTTTGGGTTGCCTTCTGTGCAAAGTCTGCATGCCCTCCCTGCATTTATGTGGGTTTCCTTTTGGTGCTCCAGTTCCCTCCCACATTCCAAAGACATGCATCTGGAGCATTTCTCCCTGGGCCTCCACTAAAAATAGGCTCTGTCCTCATTGGACTTTTATGGTCAACAAACATTAAATAAATAAATAAATAAATGTATGCAATGATGATTTATTTTCTTATTATAGTCTTTTTTGTGTGCCTTATGACCCTATGTTTACTGACATTAAATGTGAAGTCATTACTAGCGCACAAGGTGAGTATGTATCATTTGTAGATCATTTTGGAGAGCACTAGCATCTTTTCACTGAAGCAGTTTTCTTATCCAGCTTGCAAATAATTTGAAGTTGTCTGCATATTTAGTTATCTATAGCTCAATTCCCAGTTTTAAATCTGAGAACAGTCCAAAATTAATTAGCCCCAGTATAGGGTCCTATGCAACACTAACTCTAACATCGTTCAAGATAGATGGTAGCCCCCCCCCCCCCAAGCTTGACTTGATTTATCCAGCTGCTAAACAACTGCTTTATTTGCTGAGGTACATAACATTTAATGATTTTAATCTGTCAAATATTTTCTTATGTAGAATATCATCAAAAGCCTTAGCAAGGTGTGAAAAGCAGTATGATCTGCCATTCACTAATTAAATGTTGCTCTTCCCTTTCAACAGGATGCAATAAGGTTCGGCAGGCAAAGCGTTCTTTTAACAAACCCATACTGTTCTATATTTTGTCAGAATTGGGTCCCCTGCACCATGTTGGATAACTCCCATTATGACTTTACTTATAATCTTGCACAAAATACTGGTTGGGAAGAATGGCCTAAAATTGTTTGGCTCTGACTCTATCCATCCATTTGAGAATTAATGGCACACCATTCTGTTACCATAAGTCAGGCATATTTATATATATGCTAATACTTGTTTAATGTGACTGATGGGGGTTAGCTATAGGTTCATAGGTTGGTTCATAGGTTGGTACTAGGCTATCGGCCCTAGGGCCCATACAAGCCTAGCCATAACAATTCCCTGGATATTTCTTCCCACAATATTTACTTCCCTGGACCCCCATCTAGCAGGGTGACTGACATGATCCCTGGGGTGAATTTCCTATCTCCCATCCAATCATCAAGGTTCCTTTTGAAGAGGGCCAAGGAGGCACTCTGCTTGACATGTATGAGCAGTCTATTCCAGAGTATGGGGAGTCTCTGGGTCAGGAACTTATCCCTCCAGCATGTTTTGTTCATTGTGATGACAAGGTTTAGATCCCTGGAGCGTGTGGCTCTGAGGGATTGGGATTTCTTTAAGTGGAGCATGTCCAACAGCTCAGGGTTTGACATGGCCTTGTATGTTAAGCAGAGATTGCCTCTAAGTAGACGATATGCCACAGAGTATAGCTGGAGTTTTTTTTAGATGGTCAGCATATGGCATCTGCTTTATGTCTGTGATTCTTTTAGTGAGGTATTTCTGTAGCCTTTTCAGCTGTTGCAGATGTCTTGTGAGGTACATACCAAACAGGGCATTATACTCTATAATGGGTCTAATGAGGGATGGGTACAGTGGGACAATGACCTCCTTTTTTCTGGATGAAAAGCCCTTAGTGATGAGGTGTGCCACATAGAAGGATTTCTTGACTGTTGTGGTGATGTGGTTATCGAAGGTGAGACCGCTGTCCACCTATATCCCTAAGTCTCTCATCACACTTACGATGTTTAGAGTACTGCCACCTATGTTGTAATTCATGGGTACATGTTTTTTTTCCAAAGGGGATAACTATACATTGCTTGGCATTACGGATGAGCCCATGGTTTTGGCAACAGGCATCTGTTTCTGTAAGGCCCTTTGGTAGAATATCCACATCATTTGGGGATTCAATATTGGCTCCCAGTTTGCAGTCATCGGCGAACTTTGTTAGCCAGAGTCCCTTAGTGTTGGCCTGTACTTCAGAGAAGTAAATGCCAAACAAGAGTGGTCCCAGGACTGAATCCTGAAGTACTCCACTTGTCACTTGTCTGGAGCTGGATTTGGAGTCGGCTACTTTTACACTCTGGGTTCTGTCAGTAAGCCAGTTGGCAACCCATTGAGTGACATAGGGATTTATGCCCAGCTTAGTAAATGTATCTATGATTCCAGAGTGGGGGTGGTGTCAAAGGCCTTGGCGAGGTCCAGATAGGCTGTGTGGACCACCTTACCTTCATCCACAGCTCTGGAGACTGATTTGAAAAAGTCAATCAGGTTCGGGAGACAAGATTGGCCCTTCACGAAACCAAACTGGGTGGGGTCCAGTGTTTGAAGGTTTCCAATGTCTTTGTTTATAAATTCCATGATAATGCGTTCCATGCCCTTGCAGATCAGGCTCGTCAGACTGATGGGATGGTAGTTCCCGGGATCTAAGGTGGATCCTCCCTTGTGGAGTGGGATAACTGTAGCTGTGCACCACTCGGTGGCCACAGAGCCTGAGGTGAGGCTATGATTAAACATGACACTTAGGTGAGGTGCCAGTTCATTTTGCAGTCCATGTAGTACACAGCCCGGGATGTCATCTGGTCCCATGGATGCTGTATTCTTAGCTTTGGATAGTGCGGTGTCTACCTGTGTGGCCGTGATTACTGGAATTTGGCAATCTTTTGATACTGAGATGGGCCCTTTAGGGGGTAAGAGGGGGGGTGAAGTTGGCACTAAATTGATCTGCCAGGAAATTGGCAATATCCTTGAGATCAGTATATTTAATGCCATTCATTTGTAGCTCAGAGCAGATCTGAGCATTGCCATTTAGATTCTTAACATAACTATAGAATGCTTTGTGGTTGTCTTTGGAATCTTTGGCAATTTTATTTTTGTAACTAGCTTTTGAGGATTTTGTGAGGGATTTCAGCTTCTTACTGAGGCTGGTGAAGGAGTTTTTTTCATCCTGGGATTTTCTTCTTTTCTGCAACAGTTTCTTCCTTCTGTTCTTTAATTTGTTTATAGCAGGGGACCAGCAGATTGGCTTCCTTTTTTGGAGGAGAGCATCTTGGTTCTGTTTGGGATGGCACGATTCATGCACGAGTGGATGTGCTTATACAGTGCCTTAGTGTAGGATTCAGCAGTCAAACTTTCAGATCCCGTCTGCATGGGTTTCATGAGGCTTGTCACTTCTGATTTCAGTAGCATGAAGTTGGCTTTGGAGAAGTTTTTTACGGAGGATTTCCTTACTGGGGGGGTGGGGTGGGGTGGGATGTGGATGTCAAGGGTGATTTGCTTATGGTCAGACCTGACCAATGAGGGGCTGACCACTGGTGTGGAGCATCTATCTCCCATGTTGGTAATGACCAGGTCTAGGATATTGGAGCCCCTGGTGGGACAATGGATTTATTGATCCAGGGCATTAGAATTTATCAATTCCAAGAACCGTTGGGAAAAGGTGTTGGTACCCGAGTAGTTTTCCCAGTTAATAGCAGGGTAGTTGAAATCACCCAGTATTAGGGTGCTTGGTTGTATCTTAATATTTTACAGTATGTTTAGAAAGGTGTAGTGAGAATCTTGGGGCATGGTGGGGGATCTGTAGCAAGCTACAATTTGGATTGCAGTCTTACCTAGTGTTAGTTGCATCTGGAGAAATTCAGATGCATCGTGTTAGGCAACTATCCTGGAGGTGTAAATATCCTTGGTGAATATGGACACTCCTCCAACTTTAATGTTTCGGTCTTGGTTTTGTGGCCGAAAAGTGTGGTAAGAGTTGTATCCTGGTATTGCAGGGGTGATCTCTGGAGCCTTGAACCAGGTCTCAGTTACTGCACAGATATCGATGTTCTCCATTTTTAAGAGTGCCTCAAGAGAGTGCATTTTGAGGTTTAGACTTCTAGCATTGAGTAGCATTACCTTCAGATTTTGCATGCTTGTATCTGTTATGGTGGTGGTTTTGTCCTTTGAACCTTGCCTAAAAAAGGCACTATAGGAATGGCAAGAGCTTTAGCCAGTAACCTGAATCCCAGGGGTGACAGGTGCAGGCCATCTCTGGCAAAGCATCATGGGTTGTTGATCATGTCTTCCCAGGCAGACAGATACTGGATCCCCTTTGAATGACACCAGAAGCTCAGCCAATTGTTGAAGTCAATCATTTTGTCCTTATACTGTGGTATCATTCTGGGCGAACGCAGGATGCTACTCAGGTCTAGGGTCATACCTGCCTGGGCTACATGATCCGAGAGCTCTTCCATGTCTCTTTTCATGTAGTCCAGGGAGGTACATCTCAAGTCATTCACTCCAACATAGACAATGACAGAGTCATATTTGTACTTGTTGTGGAGTGACTTGAGTGCATGTGTTATGTGGAGGATCCTGGCACCTGACAGGCAGCTGACTGTAATTTTCTCCTTGTTCAGCCTGGTGAGTGGGACATCAGTGTGCCTGACTATATAGTTATCTAAGACTAAAGTATTGGGTACATTGTCTTGCTTTAGGGACTATTGTTGGGTGGCACACTGGTGTTGTGAGCTATGTGTCACTTTGGTTGTGAATGGTGTTTGTTTGCGTTTCAGCTTCAGAGGTCGTTGTTGCTTAGGTAGGTTAATGCTAAGGGCCTCTGCATATGTGGGTTTAGTGTTGCTATGTGTGGGTGTTGATGGTGTGGGTCTTGAAGGGCTAAGCGTTGCTTGAGGTGTAGTGCAGGTGTTAACTTTCTCCTCTTGACTGTCTAGCTCAATCTTGGCCGGAGAGAGCTTTGCTTCCAGTTTGGCTATGTAAGCGCATCTCTCGCAGGTTGTAGTGTTGGGTGGTAGGAGGAGAGGGTTGTCTGTGTACATGAGGCAGTTGCTGCATTGCCCCAGTATGCCCAGATTCACCAGGGAGACAGGAGAAATCACCAGAAGCTGACCCTTGGACATGCCTCTTTAGGTACTATTTTTGTAAAGTACAAGAGCTGTTTTCCCTTACCTTTGCAAGGTACTTTGCAATTACAGGCTGTTTAGTGCCTACAATTAATTTCTTCTTATTGAAAAGGAGAGCTGAGTGCTTGTATCAGTTTCAGGCTTCCTAGTGCTTTCCAGCAGGTTCTAGAGCAAGTGCTAGTCACAGGGGTTCAGATTTTAGTGCTACTACTGAGAAACCACCTAGTTCTAAGGGAAAATTTGAAGACCCGAGTTTCTGGCACCTGGAATAGTTTAACTGTAGCCCCGTGGTGCTGCACAATGCGAAAAATGTGCAAACACATGTGGTTTTAAATCCAGAAAGTTGAAAGGGATAGAAATCAGCCCAAAAAGGCCAATAAAATTACAATTTCAGAGCTGGAGACCACTCTTCTACTGTTAGATAGGCAGTACAATGCTCACCACTCCCACTGGTAAGTAGTAGGACTTCCCTCTACCACAGCAAAGTCTGGATAGCTCTGAACACAGAAAATAAAGTTCTGAGACAAGCAAAGCCTGGGATCTGGACTGACTAGAAAAGGTGGGAAACAAGCAAACAAGATAGCATTTTTTTGGGTTAAAACAGGCTAAACAATGCAATAATACAGTAAATAAACACAGAAAAGGCTAACACACGAGTGTGTAGTCCTAAACAGTAAATGCAATTAAAACTCTACAAAATTAGCAATTTAAAACTTTTTAAATGAAGCAAGGCAAGTGCACAACTGAAAAATGATTTACAAGGCAGTAATACAGTAGAATAAGTAGCTAGTCTACATATACAGAGAAGTCTATATATACAGAAAAGCAGCTAAAACACATTTAATTCAGATGCAGTGCAACCTAGAGCACTTGAATTGTAGCAATATTAAGGCAAATACAGTTATAATAAATGCACTAAAATATACTCTATATTTCCAAAATGTTTGAGAAGCACAATCAGAACACAAAGAGATTCAGGCAAATTTTTTTTTTTTTTTTTTTAAGAAAGGGAGAAAGGAGGAACAGAAGGCCTTCTGTATTTGGTAGAATGAGCTAATGACACTAGACTGGGAGGAGTGTCCCAGATCAAATTTACAGTAGGGGTGGTTAACTGCAAAGCCACCAAGTATAACAACAAGACGCCAACAGGGAGGAAGGGTGGGGACCAATACTAAAGCTATTAGCCTACACTCTTTAGACAGTAAACGCTACAGAAATCTTTATGACAGCAGTGAGCCACAAAGTGAAAGTTTTTAAACAGATAAAAGAACGATAAGACTCTACAGAATGTTTTTAACTGCAAACAAATCAGTTACCTGTGCAAATTAGTTAATAGCAATAAAATACAGTAAAATGTATGCAGCAGGCGATAAAAAGTGCTATATATAAATTGCTAGAAGCAATAGTCAGTATAAATAAGCCAAAAAAACAGGATACTTCTATATAGATCAGAGTTGCAGTCAACGCCCCTCCTCCACTCTGCTCAGTGTGTATAGACATTTCTATGATTCTATAAGACTGCAATCTGTAACCCACCAGTGGTTTTATTTATTTTATCTATTCTTGGATAATGGAAGACATAACCTGATTCAGTAACATTCACTCTTAATATTCACTAAAAAGTCTGTAGAAGTATGCCGTGCCTCAGAATGACTCTATGGTGTGTGCAGTGCCTCACTAAAAATATGTAGCGTGTGCAGTATCATACAATTATACTTCCTCACAATGATCTTAATGATTTTTCCAGTTACAGTTATTAAATAGCAACTGTTATCCCCTTTGAAGGAAGGCAAGAATCACAAAGAAACTTTTGAGATCCCAATCCTATGGTATTAGATGATAAAGACCTGACTATGCTTCAGACAACCTGTTTGAATAGAATTTAGCAAGCTAGATGTTTTAGTCAGGGAGGAGCTCATGTTGACTTGCCCATTCTTGGGATGGGACAAGGTCAGACTTGCTGGAATGCTGAACACACTTGGTGAGCAGGGCTACATCAAGATGTAGTAGATTTCTCAGTCATAGGACATAAAACATGTTACAGTGCCTGGGCAAACATCATGTGTTATAGCATACAAGCATGCATGCATTCAGCATTGTCCTGGCTACCATGAGTATGGGTCTAAGAGGGAATTTTGCAAATCAGCAGTACAGGTCAATCTAGCCTCTGAATCATGCCTCCAGTGAGAATGAATGGGCCAACAGGGCTGTTTCTCTTTGCTCTGCCAGAAAGTTAATGGAACATTTGGCTGAAACCATGGCTGGGAAACAAATGTGGTTCCTATTATGTGATCAAAAGATCAAAAGTATAAAACTTAAAAAAAAATAAAAAAACACCACAAGATCGAACTTGTATGTTCGAAGTTTTATAATTTTGAACACACAAAAAAAAAAACGGATAGAAAGTAGCTGTCGTAATAATATTTCCCATTACTGCACTGGAGTGCGATCTCGGAGTTGGTATATTTAAAGAGCGGGGGGTGTGGTGGGTGCAGGGGTGCTTGACCCCCCCTGCTTACAACAGCTATTGAGCTGTTTTTTGTTTTTTTTTTAATTCAAATTGCTGAAACTTTGAACATTTGTGTTCAATGTTTTCAGGTTCGAAGTTTCAGCAATTCAATAACGCAATAGGAACCCAAACAAATGGGCCCAACTCTTAATCCCCCATCCCCAGCAGAGAAATTAATGGATTAGGGTGTATGGAAAGAGGAATTATCAATCTAGTTATAGAAGAAAAAAATAAATGTTATGATTCTGCTCTACTTCTGAATATTTTTCTATATGTTTATCTTTTTTTTAAGGTCAGAAATGACACATTTGGTTAAAAGAGTCCGAATGTCAGAGTAAGCCCAGGAAAGCAAAGAGTGTTGGAGATGTGACTCAGTTCCAACAGTGTATAAATAATGACACATGGCATTCAAATGCAGGTCTTTAGATCTGTTTTTAGTACCTTAACCCCTTTTCCCATATTTTTACAAAAACTTTTCAGTAGGTTTTGAAAATACAGTACAAAATAAAATAGGTGATGCAATGCCTGCAAGATGAGAGAGAGAAAGAGAGAGAGACAGCAATAAACAGAACAAATAGTTTAGAATTTATTCTACAGAAGGCAGAGAACAGTACATTTATACACTCTGTTACTTTATAATACACACATCACCATTTCCTTTAATAACTATGTTGGTTGGTCATAAGGGATTTTAGAAAAGAAAGGTATTCGTATCATTCGGCTTTTCCTGGTTAGGGGTTGCCACAGCGGAACTCCGGTCTGCTAATGATTGGCAGTAGATTTTTATGTACCGAGTTGCCAGCCTTGACGCACAACCTTCAACGAAGGTACGCCCATTCACGCACGTCTCCACACAGAAGACGCTTTAGCTGAGAATCGAACAGGACAACGTCTTACTGTGAGGTGACAATGTTACCACAGCACCACCACCGCAGTTAGAACTATAAAGCTCTTTTGATCCTAACTTTTCTAATTATTTAACATTGGGCCTATGAGAAAAATAATGGGGGGAGATCGAGAAGGCACCAGTCTTTCTTAAACTATTTTATTAAATAAGTTCATTCAAGTATTGAAATATCTACAGGTAAAAATTATTTCAGTCAACTGTGATGAAATGCACTTCTGCAAATGATCACTTCCATCATGTCTTCCAGCCCTTTAAGGTGTTAACTTGAAGGCCAAGAATCAACCAAGGAAACATTACATGACTCTGGTTCTTACTTTATGTTCAGTGATAACCGCCATTGATCCAAATAGCAGTATAGCATTTTGGCCTTATCTTTTCCAGATAATAATGAAAAATGCAAATGGAGTAAATACAAATCCAAACCCTATCATACTAACAAATCTCTATTAAATGGTTGTCTACTTTATCTTCTATCCTTCCTGTCAATACTGGTGTGCCACAAGGATTGATTCTCAGCCTTCTACTTTTTAATACATTCACTAACAATTTACATAAATCCTCTCAGCAAGCTTTGCTCATACAATACTCTGATGATTCTACCCTAATATGCAGTTCTGACAACCTAATACATATTCAGAGAATTACTCACAAAGCCTTTAACTCTTTTGAGAGTTGGCTATAAGATTATCATGTGCTACTAAATTCCCCCCAAAACAAAAATAAATGACTTCTCTTTTTTCCAAAATCCCATTTCCATGAAAAAATAAAACAACTATAATTACACCATGATTGAAGTTAGCCCACATAAAAAATGAGACGGCATGACAACCAACGACACTCTTAAATTCAATTTACATATCCACATCAGAATCAAGAAAACCCATCATAAACTAGGCACCCTACCTAGTAAAGAAATTCCATACAGACTCTGCCAAGGTAACTCAAGCTACCACTTACTTCTTACCATATCTCCTATAGGGAGCTGCTAGCTTATAAGCTTTACTTAGTTCTAAACTTGAACAGTGCTATAACAAAGTTGACAGATTCACTTACAACAAAACTTACCAGACACACCTCTGTTTAGCATTAAAAAAATTAAATTGTTTGAGCTTCCTCACCACCTATCTTATACTCAATTCACCTTAACCCATAAAATAACCCATACCCTATCCACATGCCCTGCAATTAGACCCATACTCCAATACTATCTTCCGAATGATCCTCGTCTCCAAAATAATAAACAACTGTTTACCATCAATAAAACACAAAGGGGTGCTGGGGTTAGTCTCTAATCCAATAATGTAGCTAAAACTTGGAATAAAATTCTTACGTCAATCAGGTCTATCACACACCTTCATTTTTTTTCAATCCATTACTAAAAAAAACGTACTCTATGCCTTTTGGATTTGTCCCGCCTCCTCATCTAGGACATAGCTCTCTAACCCCCTTCATCACCTTTCTTGTACCTCTCTTTAAATGTCTAAATTACTTAAGCTGCTTATCCCCTTCTAATACCTAACTTTACTGTACTTCTTAAACTAGTATATCTACTTCTAATTATCACAACCATATTACTATTCCATCACTACTTCTCTGTTAACACTCAGAGTTGCTTACCTGCTCTAATACTTCACTCTAATGTTTTTCATAAATTACTCCTATCTATCATATACACCACCATTCTGTCTGTAGAGTCTCTCTTCAAGGCTTGCAGATTTAATGTTTGTGAATATCAGTGCAAATTCTTTATACTGACTATTATGCTATGTATTCACTGAAACTGTATTATAAATTTTGTTATTACAAATATTGATTGCATTAAGTATAATATGTTGGAGCTTTTCTCCCTGGGCCTGCAGCCTTCATTTTGAAAAAGGTTTGAAGTTTCTTCTATTTGATTTCTTATTATACATCAAGAAGTACTTACAAATAGCTAGTAAAATTGTACAGTAGAGAAGCACTGCTAGGCTGATTAGTCAATGATTCACCTCATAGATTGCTTTATGCATCAAATTATTGGTTGATTGAATGTGATATTAATTCAAAAAGTCATTGTATTCTTAATTTTACAGTATTTTAGTAGAAATATCTCTATGGAATTTAAAAACAAGGCAAATGGGGCAAATATGATAGAAATAAAGGAGATAATATTGTTTTAATGACTGAAACTCAATACGTTAATGTTTTTTTTCAGTTTTACATAATGCCAAATGTTATTCATTGTATCAATTTAATCCTTCAGAAATAATGCAACATGGTTAATTTGAGTGTTTTGATATTTTGATGCAAGGATATCTTATTAAAACCGAAATGGTAATTTTTCTGCAAAGGATGCCACAATACCCACATTCTATACTCTTATGAGTTATATAAGTCTATAACTAACCCTTCTAGACGACTCATTACTATAGGAATAAATAGTCCTTTTGAATAAGTGAGAATATTTTAAATAACTCCTCTATGTTTAAGAAAAACACATTTGTTTATTAAATATAAGTTTAAGGTAAACACAGAACTATAACTGGGTTATGGGTGATGACTGTATATAGTATACCTTTGAACTGTACAGATTTTCGCAGAAAATCCAGAATTTTGCCTTATATTTTTGGTCCGTTTTTCATAAAATTGAGCTTTTCTGCCAAATTACTGGCAAATCATTAAAGATTAAAGTTGAAAAATAATGACAGATGTTTGAGTTTTAGACTTCATACCCTTCAGAAAATTCATGCTAATGCAAAACCAGTTATTCTACCAACTTTCTAAGTTTGTAAAAACAATATTTAAAAATTGTCCCTGTTGTACCACTTTTTTCATGGCTTTATCCAGATTTCTTACTCTAAGAGGTTGAGAGGTATGTATATAGCAATATCAATCATGAAGATTTTTTTAGATGTATTTTATCAGTATTTTATAGGAACAAATAAATGGTTTAGTAGAAACATGTTAGATCTGTGTTTAACTGATAGTTATTTTACTTATAAGTTTTATTTAGCAAATTTTGATACAGCTATTTGGACATAGTTTACCCCCCCACCACCACACACACACCCACCCACACACACACACACACACACACACACACACACACACACACACACACACACACACACACACACACACACACACACACACACATGCGCACACACATTCACCTCATATATTACACTAGTAATAGGACAGTGGGAAGACAAGAACTTATGCCATACAATCTTTTTACAACTTCACGGTGGCTTATCACCTCTATAGGTTCATAGGTTCATACTAGGCTATCTGCCCTGGGGCAATTATAAGCCTAGCTCGATTCTGTATGGCTTACGCCACCCCTTGATTTGAGTATACTGTGCACTTTTTAAGGTTTAGTTTACTGTGCCTCTGTCTAATAGTGACACGGGAGTAATCCCTGGGACAAACCTACGATCCCCCATCCACTTATCGAGATTCTTCTTGAAGAGATTCAGTGAGGTGCTCTGCCTCACATGAACTGGAATTCTATTCCAGAGCGAAGGGAGCCTCTGGGTTATGAACCTGTCCCTCCAGCAAGTTCTATTTATTTCTGTGCTGAGGTTCAAGTCCCTCGAGCGTGTGGCTCTCAGGGATTTAGATTTACTGAGGTGGAGCATGTTCATTAATTCTGGATTTGACATAGCTTTGTATGTCAGGCATAGATCGCCTCGAAGTAGGCGGTATGCAACTGAGTAGAGCTGGAGTTTTTTTAACCGAGCAGCATATGGCATCTGTTTGAGACCCTTGATCCTCTTGGTGAGATACTTTTGGGGTCTTTCTAATTGCTGCAGGTGTTGGGTAAGGTACATCCCAAAAGGGGCATTGTATTCTATGATGGGCCTGATGAGGGATGAATACAGGGGCACGATTACCTCTCTTGATCTAGATGTGAAACCCTTCGTGATGAGGTGGGCTATGTAGAAGGTCTTTCTAACCTTTTTGGCAATGTGGTTTTCAAAGGAGAGATTGCTATCAACTTGGGTCCCCAGGTCCCTAATAACTTTCTCTGTACTTAATGGGTTTCCGCCTATGTGGTAATTTGTGGGCACATTGTTTTTGCCAAAGGGTATGACTATACATTTTTGGCATTTAGCTTTAAACCATGGCACTGGCACCAGTTATCTGTCTCTGTGAGACCTTTTTGAAGGATGTCTGTGTCAGCTGGAGAGTTGATTATGGCGCCCAGTTTGCAGTCGTCTGCGAACTTGGTGAGCCATAGTCCTCCCACGTTTGCCTGTACCTCGGAAAAGTATATACCAAACAAGAGTGGTCCCAGGACAGAACCCTGTGGGACACCACTTGTGACCGGTTTCGAGTCTGACATGGCTCCAGCAACTCTCACTCTGTGGGTTCTGTCTTTGAGCCAGTTTGCAACCCATCTTGTGACATAGGGGTTTATATTTAAGCTGGATAGCTTATCTATGATGCCCGAGTGGGGTATTGTGTCAAATGCCTTTGCAAGGTCCAGATAGGCTGTGTGGACTACCTTCCCTTCATCTATGACTTTGGTGACTGTTTCAAAGAAGTCAACCAGGTTCAAAAGGCAGGATCTGCCCTTGACAAAGCCAAACTGGGTAGGATCTAGTGTCTGTAGGTCCCCACTGTCTTTGTTTATGAGCTACATGATGATCCTCTCCATAGCCTTGCAGAATAAGCTAGTCAGGCTTATGGGGCGATAGTTTCCAGGGTCCGTAGAGGCTCCACCTTTGTGGAGTGGGACCACTGTTGCTGTACACCATTCTGTGGGCACATATTCTGTAGTGAGGCTGAGATTGTATAGCTGTTTTATTTGAGGGATTAGTTCCTCTTGTAGTTCATGTAGGATGCAACCTGGGACGCCATCTGGTCCCATGGAAGCAGTGTTTTTTGCTTTGGAGAGGGCAGCCTTCACTTGAGCATCTGAGATGTTTGGGAGGCAGCCCTCTGCCGGGATAGATACTTGCTCTTTTGTGGGGGGGTGGAGAAGTTTGCACTGAACCTGTCTGCCAGGATATTGGCGATGTCTGTGGGTTCAGTGTATTTTTTGTCATTTAGAATCAACTCAGAACAAGTCTGGGAGTTGCATCCCAGGTTTCAAACATAACTGAAAAAAGCCTTATGATTGTCTTTGGTGTCCTGTGCAATTTTTCCCTCGAAGCTGGCCTTGGAGGATTTTATGAGGGATCGTAATTTTTTGCTAGTACTGATCAGAGATGCCTTCCCTATTAGGGATTTTGCTCTATCATGTAGTAGCTTCCTCCTTCTGTTGTACAGTTTATTTATGGCAGGGGTCCACCAGACTGGACGCCTGCCTTTGGATGATTTGGTCTTGGTTTTGTTTGGGATAGCATGATCCATGCATTCCTGGAGATGTCCGTAGAATGCATTTATATAGGATTCTGCAGTTTGGGCTGTAATTTCCACTGGCCCTGGGGCCTTGAAGGATTCCACTTTGGTTTTGAGAAGTGAGAAGTTCACTTTTGAGAAGTTTTTCACTGTGGTTTTCTGGGCTGGAGGTGGGGTCGGGATGTGGACATCCAGTGAAATTAATTTATGGTCTGACCTTACCAATGAGGGATATACTTCTGGTGTGGAGCATAGAGTCCCCATGTTGGTAATGATCAGGTCTAGTATGTTGTCCCCTCTTGTGGGAGTGGTGACTAGTTGTTCCATAGTATTTGAGTTTATAATTTCCAGGAATCTTTGGGCTAAGGTGCTGGGGCTTGAGTATTGCTCCCAGTCAATGTTTGGGTAGTTGAAGTCACCCAATATAATGGTGTTCGGAGAGATCTTCATGTTCTCCAATTTTTTCAGGAAAGCTGAATGGGATTCCTGACTGAGAGGGTGGTCTGTAGGATGCTATAAACTGAAAAGCAGTCTTGCCCACTGTTAGTTGCACATGGATGGTCTCTGATACTTCGTGCAATGCCACTAACCTGGAGGTGTGGATATCCTTGATAAATATGGAAACTCCCCCTCCTTTTGTGGTTCGGTCCAGGTTTTAGAGCCGAAAAGCATGATATGAGGTATAGCCTGGTAGTGCTGGGGTGCTCTCTGGAGCCTTGAACCTGGTTTCTGTCACTGCACAGATATCGATGTTCTCCATACTGAGGAGAGCTTTGAGTGCATGCATCTTGAGGTTAAGACTTCTGGCATTTAGCAGCATTACCCTTAGTTTCTTGTTCCTTGTGCTGTCTATGGGGGTGGGTTTGACTTTTGAGCCTTGCCTAAAAAAGGCACTATGGGGGTGGCAAGAGCCTTTGCCAATATCCAAAAGCCCAGTGGTGACAGGTGCAAGCCATCCCTAGCGAAGCAACGTGGCTTGTCGAGCATGTCATCCCAGGCTGACAGACACTGGATCCCCTTTGAATGACACCAAAATTTTAGCCAATTGTTAAAATAGATCATTTTGTCTTTGTACTGTGGCATCATTCTAGGTGAGGGTAAGATGCTGCTCAAGGTCAGGGTCATACCAGCCTGGGCTACATGATCAGAGAGCTCCTCTATGTCTCTTTTCATGTAGTCCAGGGAGGTACATCTCAGGTCATTCACACCAGCATGTACAATGACTGAGTCATATTTGTATTTGCTTTGGAGTGACCTGAGTGCTTGTGTTATGTGTCAGATCCTAGCACCCGACAGGCAGCTCACCGTGACCTTCTCTTTATTCAGCCTGGTGAGCGGGACGTCAGTGTGTCTGACAATAGAGTCACCTATAACAAGAGTATCAGGTGTGTTATTCAGCCTTAAGGGCTGTGGCTGCTTGGCACACTGACTTTGTGGGTTATGTGTTGTGTGTGTTTTGTTTTGAGGTAGCGTTTGCTTGGATGTCTGCTTTGGAGGTCTCTGTTGCTTAGGTAGATTTTTATTTAGAGCCTCCGAGTATGTTTTTGTGTATTTATGTGTTTGGTTCGCTGATGTGGTGGGACTATGTGATACTGGAATTGTGTTGTGTGAGGTTACCTTCTCCTCCTCACTGGTTACACCAGTTTTGAGATAAGAGAGCTCAGCCTCCAGTTTGGCTAAATAGTTGCATCTCTCACATATATTTGAACCTGTTTGGAGGAGGAGAGGGTTGTCCGTGTACATGAGACAGTTGTAACATTGCCTCAAAATTCCCAGATTCACCAGCTGGACTTGAGAGGAAACCATTGACTGACCTTTGGACATGCTAGAGTAATAGGGAAACTGAATTTAAGATGGACCAATAGAGGACAGGGTAATCGTAGAGAGTATAAGAGTAAGTAGTGCTTATGGTTTAATAGTGCTAACTTGTAGGATTACTTAATTGGACCAGTGAAGGGCCTTAGAATGAGAATATGGTGTTTAAATTGAGAGATAGAGCAGTTCTAAGGGAAAAAGTGAAGAGCAGACTTTGTGGAGCCAGGAATAGTTTAAACCCAATTAGGCAGTGCTGCCCGCTGTTGCGCTATGCTCAAAAACGCGCAAAACTGCGCAAAAGAGGGTTTTAAGACAGGAAGATGAAGGAGTTTTGGAATTGACCCAAAATGGCCAATAAAACTACAGTTTCAAGTCAGTAACCACTCCCACAGGGGCAGACAGGCTGCTCAATGTTTTTCACTGCCACTGATCAACAGAGAGACTTTCCTTTAGCCCAAGCAAAAAATGGCCTCACAGAAACTTACAAACAGTTCAAGAACAGCAAGCCTGTAACTGAACTTTTTTAAATCTCAGAAAAGTGGGAAAAAAGCAAGATTTTTTTTGTTTTTGTTTTTTCAGAGATAACAGAGGTTAACAAGTATCAACACGTTATAACAGTGCAGTAAATGACCCCACACAAGAGTGCTAGGCCAAAGACAGATAAAATGCAAGTTTTGAGAAAAAAAGATTTTAAAAATAAGTGCAAACAGGAAATTCAGTAAACAGCTCTAGGTTGTGCTCTAAATACAGTTACTAATGCAGAAATCAAATTTAACAAGCCAGAAAATGCTCAAAATAGGCGGCTATGCAAAAAAACGTAGCAAATAAACAGAGGAAAAATACTTAAAGTCTCAAAAGTGGCTCCTTTCTTCTCTCAGCGTTTTCTCCTCTTGGTGGGTGCTTCACCAACAGCCAACAAGCCTGAAAAGACACCAAAACCACGAGGCAACCAGGTTTTAAGAGAGGAAGATGAAGGAGTTTTGGAATTGACCCAAAATGGCCAATAAAACTACAGTTTCAAGTCAGTAACCACTCCCACAGGGGCAGGCAGGCTGCTCAATGTTTTTCACTGCCACTGATCAACAGAGAGACTTTCCTTTAGCCCAAGCAAAAAATGGCCTCACAGAAACTTACAAACAGTTCAAGAACAGCAAGACTGTAACTGAACTTTTTTAAATCTCAGAAAAGTGGGAAAAAAGCAAGATTTTTTTTTGTTTTTTTGTTTTTTCAGAGATAACAGAGGTTAACAACTATCAACAAGTTATAACATTGTAGTAAATGACCCCACACAAGAGTGCTAGGCCAAAGACAGATAAAATGCAAGTTTTGAGAAAAAAATGATTTTAAAAATAAGTGCAAACAGGAAATTCAGTAAACAGCTCTAGGTTGTGCTCTAAATACAGTTACTAATGCAGAAATCAAATTTAACAAGCCAGAAAATGCTCAAAATAGGTGGCTATGCAGAAAAACTTAGCAAATAAACAGAGGAAAAATACTTAAAGTCTCAAAAGTGGCTCCTTTCTTCTCTCAGCGTTTTCTCCTCTTGGTGGGTGCTTCACCAACAGCCAACAAGCCTGAAAAGATGCCAAAACCATGAGGCAACCAGGTTTTAAGAGAGGAAGATGAAGGAGTTTTGGAATTGACCCAAAATGGCCAATAAAACTACAGTTTCAAGTCAGTAACCACTCCCACAGGGGCAGGCCGGCTGCTCAATGTTTTTCACTGCCACTGATCAACAGAGAGACTTTCCTTTAGCCTAAGCAAAAAATGGCCTCACAGAAACTTACAAACAGTTCAAGAACAGCAAGCCTGTAACTATGATGCATTTGTTGATGATGCCAATTTGTAAGCAACACAAGAGTTTTTTTGAGCCTCTTGGTTTTAACAGATTTGGGTTTAGATTCAAGTATGAGGTATCTTGAAGAAGTAACTATTTATTTTGATGCAGTATTAGTAGGGGATACGCTGAGTTAATATATTCACAATTGCAAAAAAAGAGACACAAGTATGCATTTTCTTTCATTACAACACCTTCTGGCCAAAATATTTATTGAATTTGCTACCTTAGCCAGCATGTAAAAATCTACTGCCAATCATCAGCAGACCAGAGTTCTGCTGTGGCGACCCCTAACCAGGAAAAGCCAAAAGACAGACTCATCGAACTGTGATTTAGGAATTATTAGAAGGTTTCAAAGGGAGCTATTCAAATGATGCACTGGAAACATGAGTGGAGGATGGCATAATGGTTAAGGTGTTAACCTTGTAATCACAAGGTGCAGGGTTTGATTCTAACATTGGGTAATTAGCTAGGCTTAAAATGGCCCACAAGGGCAGTTAGCCTAGTACTGAACTATGGAAATAGTTCTGCCACTAAAGGTAGACTGTGTTTATTAGTAAAAGTGGTTCCTTAGACAAAAAGAAGGCTCTGTAAAAGTAGTGAGGTCCAGGTGAGTAGGCATGTATGTACTTTGTTACAGACCACTTGTGTGATGACTGGAGACTGATATTAAGAGAACTAACTTCAGAACATTTTTTTTTTATAAATTGCCATGTATCTCATATAGATGAAACTTTACTTTATCAGACATATTTTTAAGTCATTGTAAGGAAGGAAGTAGGCTGTCAGTAAAAGGTAGGAAAATTATTCCTTACAGAGAGTTAATAAATAGGTTTATAGGTTTATAGGTTCATACTAAGCTATCTGCCCTAGGGCGTTTATAAGCCTAGCCAGAGTGTGTTTGGCTTTCGCCACCCATTTTAAATTAATTTTGCTATGCCTTTTTTTGAGGTTAGTATACTGTGCCTCTGTCTAACAGTGATGCAAAAGTGATAGCCGGGGTAAACCTACGATCTCCCATCCACTCATCAAGATTCCTCTTGAAGAGAGTCAATGTGGGACTCTGCCTAACCTGGACTGGGATTTTATTCCAGAGTGAAGGGAGCCTCTGGGTTATGAATCTGTCCCTTCAGCATGTCCTATTTATTTCAGTGCTGAGGTTCAAGTCTCTCGAGCACATAGCTCGATGGGATTTGGATTTTCTGAGGTGCAGCATGTCCATTAATTCTGGGTTGGACATGGCTTTATACGTCAGGCACAGATCGCCTCTGAGCAGGCGGTATGCCACTGAGTAGAGCTGGAGTTTCTTTAATCGGGCAGCATATGGCATCTGTTTGAGCCCTTTGATCCTCTTGGTGAGGTACTTTTGGGGTCTTTCCAGTTGCTGCAGGTGTCTGGTAAGGTACATACCAAAAGGGGCATTGTACTCAATTATGGGCCTGATGAGGGATGAGTAAAGAGGCACGATGACCTCCCTGATCTAGATGTGAATCCCTTCATGATTAGGTGGGCTATATAAAATGTTTTTCTAACCACTTTAGCCACGTGGTTGTCAAATGAGAGATTGCTATCAACTTGGGTCCCCAGGTCCCTAATGACTTCTTCTGTACTTAATGGATTAGCACCTATGTGGTAATTTGTGGGCACTTTGTTTTTGCCAAAGGGGATGACTATACACTTTTTGGCATTTAGCTTGAGGCCATGGCTCTGGCACCAGTTGACTGTTTCTATGAGGCCCTTTTGGAGGATGCTTGTGTCGGCTGGAGAGTTGATTATGGCGCCCAGTTTGCAGTCATCTGTGAACTTGGTCAGCCACAGTCCTTCCGTGTTGGCCTGTACTGCCGATAAATATATACCGAACAAGAGAGGTCCCAGGACTGAGCCTTGTGGGATGCCACTTGTAACTGGTTTGGAGTCTGACATGGCTCCAGCAATTCTAACCATGTGGGTTCTGTCCTTGAGCCAGTTTGCAACCCATCTAGTGACATAGGGGTTTATATTTAAGCTGGTGAACTTATCTATAATGCCCGAGTGGGATATTGTATTGAAGGTTTTTGCGAGGTCCAGGTAGGCTGTGTGGACCACCTTCCCCTCGTCAATGGCCTTGGTGACTGTTTCAAAGAAATCGACCAGGTTTAAGAGGCAGGATCTGCCCTTAACAAAGCCAAACTGGGTAGGATCCAGTGTCTGTAGGTCCCCATTATCTTTATTTATGAGGTCCATGATGATCCTTTCCATAGCTTTGCAGACCAAGCTAGTCAGGCTTATGGGGCGATAGTTTCCAGGATCCGTTGAGGCACCACCTTTGTGGAGAGGGACCACTGTTCTGTACGCCACTCTTTGGGTACATATCCTGTAGTAAGGCTAAGACTGAACAGTAGTTTTATGTTTGGGTTTAGCTCTTCTTGGAGTTCATGTAGGACGCAGTCCGGGACACCATCTGGTCCCATTGATGCTGTGTTTTTTGCTTTGGAGAGGGCGGCTCTTACCTGAGCATCTGAGATGTCAGGGGGGCAGCACTCTGTTGGGATAGATATTTTCCCTTTTGGTGGGGAGGGGAGGGAGAAGTTTGCACTGAACCTGTCAGCTAGGATGTTGGCAATGTCTGTGGGCTCTGTGTATTTTTTGTCATTTTGGACTAATTCTGAGCATATCTGGGAATTCCCACCCAGGTTCCTAACATAACTAAAGAAAGCCCAGTATGTCTGTCAAAGAAACAGCAAATCATTTGGTCAGTAGATCTGTACCATTAAAGACCAGTTTACATGACACTTAGAATGAGATGCATATGTAGTTAAATGCATTTGTAATCAGTGTTGTAATTGTAAACTATTGTATTTGGCTTAGGATTCAGGAGCACATGTAAATATAATGCATGATAAAATGACAAATGCTATTGTTATGCATCTAGAAGACGACCACTCAACTTTTTGCTATTCTTGATCAGGATAATGTTTCCAAGACAAAATGCAGTCCATTTTTTAATACCACACTACGTTAATGTTTCATTACACACTAAATGCCTGTATGTTCAAAGATTATTATCATTATAATTGCCTAAACAAAATGAGAAATGACTGTTGTTGGGGGTGACCTGGTACCTGTCTAGGGACTCCTTGATGGTCCAGTGGCAGTGACAACTGAAAATAATGTAGAGGGTCCTGGATTCAATCACCATACAAGGGTCATTTCCTGTTTAGTTGTTTATACAATATGATGGCATAGGTTTCTTCTGCGCTGGATGCTTGCAAGTACAAAAGTTGCCACCATGCTTATTTCCTACTTAAAAGGGTAACCAGCAGTTCTAGGGGGAAACTGGTTACCTAATTGTACAGAGGCTCCATGTTGTTCCATTGTTGGTCCAGTGGCAGTGACAACTGCATAGAATTTGTGGACCCCTGGGTTCAGTCTCCATATGAGTGTCAGTAATTCCTTTTCCTGTTCAGCTGAACTGGGAACTAACCTGGAAATGCTTTCTGTCATAGCTACATTACAGTTTATCTGGAAACTGTTATGACTGCCTTTGCTTTCCACATATAGTGGTTTAGCTGTTTGATTGGGTAAATAACATACCATGAACTGAGTCTGTAATTATCTCCTGAGAAAGCATAAGCCTGAGGTACTGGCACAATGAAGCTAAAATAAAGGCAGTATAATGAAATTTACAGGTCTTTGCACTTTTCTGTTGGTAGTTAAATAACTAAGTGTTTGAAGTGCACCTCAATGTCATTGAAGTTGGAGATACTGTCTGCACAATATGCAAGATTTCAAGAAAAAATAGACACAGTTTTAATTTTTTATCTGCTACCACATACTCAGATGCCTTTGTATGACTTCAGTTATATAAAGACTTTCTGTAATAGTGCATCATATTGATATTTAATGGATTTTTTGTATGTCAAAAGAAATATATATCCATCAGTAGAACATGATGATGACATACGGGAAGACCGCATGCTATTCATCACAGAGATGCCTACAGTTACTAAGGAAATTATAATGACATTTGTGGAAAATGGGGAAAAAGTCATACTTACTATTTGCAAAAAATGCCCTTGATTAGGAGTCTTGCTCTAATACAATTTGCATCTGGCTAATTGACAAACATAGAGGATAGCTGGCATGAATACACTTAAGCCATTTCTCAGAAAACTGGACAATGCTTATACACCTCCCTTCCTCTAAATGTTAGCAGGAGACCTCTACTCCAGATATATAGATCTCACTGTTTATATATATTTCAGCTAAAACCTTATCATTTCCAGTCTGGCTTGAAGAGAGAGACAATCAATATAATCAAAGGCATCCTTGACACAAATGTTGAAATATAATGCCGGGATGTTCATCTTACATACACATGCCAGTAAAAGTGAGGAGCACAAAATGAGTCTTTCCCAGGCATAACTGGAACAACTGAATCTTTTTTTTAGATGGATGAAAAGAGAACTCAGAAATGCCCCACTTAAGATTTTAGGCCAAAATCTTTAAAAAAATAAGTAAATGTCCATCTCTTTTCAAAATGTACCAAAAGGTTTTAGAGTTTTGGAATTTTTCTTTTCTTGTTTGCTCATTTATTTGTATATTTATTTATTTATGTTCATTATTTTTCTTTATCCCAAATATATCTTTACAACTCATCAATGGCAGTCAGTAGCAAATTTATATTATGAAATTACACCATGATTCATAAAGGGACAGTACACTAAGGCTATGGGTAACAAGTAATCTCAATATTTAGTAACGATACTCTATTATGTCCTATGTAGAAAGAGCAGTGGACACAAAGAACATGCAGATTGGAGACTGTCTACCAGGTTTATGATGCCATTGTCAACAATGCATATAGCTGTATGTATTTAGAAGGTGATATGAGTGTTGCAGGCAGCTGGAATGGTAGAAGGAAATAAATATGCTAATAAAAGATTTATAAAGTTATTGCCTTCATTAGCCTAGACTAAGGAGGTGATATCATTTAAATATTATATAAATGAAGGGACTTGTTTGTGGGGAAGCTTCCTTTGGTGGGAACTCCTCTGTGAACTGTGTAGGCATGCAGAGAGTTATGATGCCATGGAATGCAGTTGTCTGACTCTTTTGTATGTAACTTGTTTAAATATGCTAATAGGCATTGGGCACTGATTTTGCAATAATGCTGTTTCCCATCAATATTCTGTTCAGTAAATCATCAGTTTACAGAGTTCCTTGGTCTAATCTCTTTTTAATTTTAAGCTGGTAGTTACTGTAGAACTGCCATGCATGTTTGGCTGTTATACACTGTATTCAAACATCTGTAAAGTCTGGATGATTGTGTGGCACTTCATCTGTATACCTACTGTATATCCGGCCTCAGTACTGCAGGAAGGGGCACTGTTATGAACTGGATGGGAAACTGATATGTGGGTTCAATCATTTATCAGTACTACACATCTGCAGACCATTTCATGAATCTTATCAGTCAGTCGACAAATATATCTGCACAAAAGAACATAGTAGCTGGTTTTAGGACATTCAGAATAAATGTATTTGTTTGTTTTATTTTTCTATTATTGCATTCTCTGTTTGCATGCGGCAGCCTGTCAGACATCAGTCCTACTCTTGGCCTATTAGGCCCATTCATTTCCCCTTCACTGGTGTATGAAATGGGCGAAAGTAGTATCATTTTAGGATGTCGAGGACGTTGTCAGTTTTTACTTTATGTATCCCAACACCATATGCCTTGTTGGATGAAGTTTGCATGCAGTATGGGTAGGCACAGCAATTTCCTCCTTCAAACAGTAGAATGGATGTGCTTCTCTACATACCTGCCCCAGGAATTATACCTATCTGACTGATTATTTTCAGGGCAACTTGGCAGTAGTCAAATACATATTCTTTGTCCATGTGCTATACCTCATTTCCCAAGCCCTTGGGGATCTGCCATTGCAGCAAGCCAAATTGCTACAATCTGCCCTTGGATGAGCAGATCATGCTTGAACAAAGGCTCTCTGGGTCATTGCTAGTGCTTCATCCCTCTATGCCATGAATGCAGGCTTGATGTGATTGTTTTGAAGAGAGAAACAGAAGTCAATTAGATGTTTTTAGAAGAGAGAATTCAAGATCTTAGTATTAAAATGTCATCATTGTACTATATTGACTTGATATGTGGAAGGTCAAATATTTGGTCATTTTTTTAAAAGGAAAACAAGGTTGGGCCTGCTATCTGTTCTTGAGGAGCACCATTTGAAAATCATCTTATTTTGTTAAGTATTTAATGGTTACCATCAAAAAAGATCTATGTTTAAGATAGCTTTTAAACCGTTTAATGATTTGAACCATTTAATGATTATACAGCTACTTCCATATGCCATGCGATTACCTATTTATTTACCATCATAAAACATTTACTAATACAATCTCAAAATACACATCTAGATATTACATTTTGCACTTTTGCAACACTTTTCACTGTCCTTACTTTATTAGTCATTTGTGATAATCTCCATCCAGAATAACTACACACTAACATCTACACACACACACACACACACACACACACACACACACACACACACACACACACACACACACACACACACACACACACACACACACACACACACACACACACACACACACACACACACACACACATGCGCACATACACAGATACAATCCCAGAGCAATAAATCTATACCCATCTTACCTTATATCAACCCATATTCCAAATGCCAGATTTTGCATTACCTATCAACAAAAGAAAATAAGAAAACAAATTATAACTATTATATTAGAGTTAATAAAGAAAAACATTTTCACATATGACAAAATCCTAAAATATTCATACTTCTTTTACTTCTGTGCAGTGATGTCCATTCCAACTCTCAACCAAAAATTTCACTCTAACAAAGTAACACTAATATCTAAACTATAGCAGTAACTAATGCCAAACACATACAACTTAGGTGCCTCAGAAGTGGAGATATAAACGCCAAGTTAGATAAAGTTCAGCTTTGGCTCTCCCAAACTGTTTATACATCTGCCCTCTAAATGATGCCTATTAACCCCCCACAAAATGCAATATACATCTAAGTCATTGACTGCAATTTTAATCAATCAGATTGACTGAGAACTATACTGAACATGGCTGCATAATACTTAAACATTGACTATAAATTGCAGCACCAGCATCCCATTCTCCACCACAGATGAATAATGTTTGAGATGGTTAGAGCAGGCCTCTCCTTACCAAGAAATTTACAATAAACAATGGCTGCAGTTTACCTTCCTCTACCTGTCTCCACAGAACATTTCAAAAACATTGTACACCCACTGTTAAAGCACAGCTACAAAAAGAAATACTTACTAATTTTAGGTGACTTTCAAAAGTAACTTCCTTGGGTATTACAATCATGACATTAGTACCTTCCTCTCTGTCTGTAGTGATGTCCTTCATGGTTCACTGTTGCAGTCATGACTGTAGGGTTCTTCCTGCCAGCAGCAGCCCCCGATCGGCCAGAGTCCCAAAGTCTGGATCGGGCGTCAGCTGAGGTTGCTTTTATCCTGACGTCAATGCGCCAAAAGGTATAAAGACCTCAGCTGACGCCATTTCCCCAGTCTTTCTTGCCGCGCGGTGCCCTTCGCAGTTCACTGATGCTGGTCGGCCTGTTCCTGTTTGTTTTTGGATTTAATCCCAGGATTTTCATTTTATAAGATAAGTACCCCATTGGGGAGGTCTTTTTCTTGCTCCAGTCAGATGTCAGAAAAAGTTAATAATCGTATTTCTGTGGGAAGCAAATACCTCATAGGGATTTTCACTCTTACTGTATTCCCTGCCTGGGTCCTGACCACGACGTTGCTAATTGTGCATTTTGTGCTAGATTTAATCAGCGTACTATTAGGCGTAGATATAACTTTGCCTTTTACTATTTTGGAAAAAGGTTTAATTATAACATGTCTTCGGATTCTTTTCCGGCTTCTGGGGTGTGTAAGAGGTGCAAGGATGCAGACAAGCCTCCGAGGTCCACAGCAAAGGATGTTACTCAGTTATTGCCAGTTGCTGGTTCATCGGTCGTCAGTGAGGCACCTTTGCAGCCCCTGCCGTCCGCCTCTTTTGAACCAATTGCCTGTACCAACTCTGGTGTGGAGCTGATGGGGTCTTCAGAATTGCCAGGGACTGGACCTTCGGATACTGCTCCCTCAGTTGGGTCTGGAGCCGGTAGGCAGGTACCGGCTTCTGAGGGAGTTCTCAAGCCTTTGCAGATTCCTGTAAATGTGGATTCAGTTTTACATTCAAAGACAAAGTCTAAGGCTCCAGCTAAAGTGAAATGGCAAGCACAGGCAACTTTTGATCAGGGTCCTAGGCCTCAGAGTCAGATGCTTAGGATGGCTGAAGATCTCTTAACTATGATCAGGGGTTCACATTTCCCTCCTGACGAGAAGCCTGGATTACAGTCCGATTATAATTCTTCAGACCAAATTTCTGTTTCTTCTGTTTCTTCCCTTGAGCAGGATTATTATTTTCCTCCTTATGAGGATTCTGATGCTGAAGATTCCTTTCCTTCAGCCTCTCCTCCTGAGGATTATTCTTTTGGTGAAACTTTGCATGATATGAGGGTGCATTTTCACTGGGAAGGGCAGGAATTTTCTGAATCCAAGAAAAGGCTTAGGGATTTTCTTCTTCTCCCACAGCATAGGCCTCTGGCTATTCCCCCTATATTGGACATTGTAGATGATGTTTTTTCGGAAGCTTCTCTCTCTCCTGATTCTTTTCCCCCTGCTCCGGTCAAACCAGATAGGTATTATAGGGTTCCAGATTCTCACAAGTTTCTTTTTAAGAATCTTTCACCTGATCCAGAAACAATTTCTCAGGGTCCTAAGGGTGTTAAAGCGGCCTCTGCTAAAAATCCTATTTCCTCTGACCAAGAATCCAGGGCTTTGGAGAGATGGGGTAAAAAAGTTTATACTTCTGCTACATTGTCTGTTAGGGCTTTGAACTGTCAATTTCATATGCTGAAGTATCAGCAATACCTTTTGTCTGTATTTAAACAAAAGATGTCAGCTGTTTCTATTGGTGTGGATAATCAGGAGTTACAGGATTTATTGCATGCTATTGAACAGGTGGGTAAACATACCCTGCATTGTGGTTTTGATTCTTTGGAAGCTTCTTGTAGGGCTGCAACAACTGGCGCAGTTATTAGAAGACATGCTTGGTTAAAGGAGCAAAGCTTGCCGGATCAGGTTAAAGCCAAACTTTTGGATGCCCCTTTGCAGCACGATGTTCTGTTTGGGTCCAAAGCTGAAGAGGTATTAAAGAAAATGGAGGACAAAGCCAAATCTATACAGACAGTTAAGGATTTTCTACAGGTGCAACCTCCTAGATTTAGCAGACACTTGCCATCTAAACCTTGGTCCTTTCCAGGCTCGGACAGGTCTCAGAGAGGCAGATTCAGGCGTTCCAGAGGTAGGGGACAGGCACAGACCCATTTTAGGAATAGGCAGTGGAGTGCCCCCTCTCCCAAGGGAGGTGAAGATAAGTCTCAACCCTACCGAAAACAGTCTTTATGACTCTCCCTTTCTGGTTCCAGGGGCTCCTCTCCTAGAAACACCTTTGGGATAAAGGATTTCTCTTTTTTACCAAAATTGGAGCCACATAACCCGGGACAAATGGGTTCTGGACATAGTCTCAAGAGGTTACAGATTTCATTTCCACACCTTTCCAAAACCGAACGGTTGGCCAGATCTGGCAAATCATCAGTGGGCAGAGGTGCAACGGCAGGTTCAGTCCTCCTGGCTACGAGGGCCATAGAATTGGTACCAAATTTAGAAATAGGGCAAGGTTTTTATTCCAGACTTTTCCTGGTTCCCAGAAAGGAAAATTCGTGGAGACCAACCCTGGACCTTTCTGTACTAAACACCTTCCTAGATATACCAAAATTCAAGATGCTCACTCTGCAGCAGCTGCTGCCTATGTTTGGCAAGAACGATTGGATGGTGACTTTGGACTTAAAAGAAGCTTACCTGCATATTCCTATAAGGCAAGAGTGCAGAAGGTATCTGCATTTCAAAGCGGGCTCGAAGCATTACCAGTTCTCTGCGCTGTCCTTTGGCTTATCTACTGTGCCCAGGGTCTTTACAAAGTGCCTGGCACCAGTAATGGCATTTTGCAGACAGAAGGGGATTCAAATATACCCTTATCTGGATGACTGTCTTATTCAAGCGGACGACAAAGACACTCTACTTCGGCATCTAGCTTTTGTGCAGCATCTTCTTCAGTACCTTGGTTTCACAGTGAATCTAAAGAAATCAAGTCTGGTACCCACGCAACAGATTACTTTCCTGGGTGCTCTTCTGAGTACTACAACCCAGATGGCTTCCTTGACACCAGACAAAAAAGTGCAACTGGCTTCTTCTTTCAGACACCTGGCTTCAATGAAACAGCTGACTGCAAGAAAAATTCTGCAGGCTTTGGGTTACATGGCTTCCTGCATTCTACTAATACCATATGCAAGACTGCATATAAGGAAACTACAGTGGTACGTCAAGAGTGTATGGTCTCAGCATTACCACAGTTTGGAAACAGTGATCACGATTTTGCCTTGTCTCCAGCAAGAGTTTCTTTGGTGGGCCGAAGCCTGTCTACAGAACAAGTGGAAGCCTTTTTGTCCTCCACCGACCAACCAAGTTCTGACAACGGATGCTTCAGATTATGCCTGGGGAGCCCACATGCACGGGAGATGTCTTCAGGGTGTTTGGACAAAGGAGCAAACACGCCTGCACATAAATTTGAAGGAGATGCTAGCTGTACAGAATGCTCTGATAGCCTTCAGGGACCATCTTCTACCAGGACAATTGTTGATACAGACAGACAACACTACAGTGATGTGGTACATAAACAGGCAGGGGGGCTCTCACTCTTACCCCCTGTGCAGATTAGCCATGACTCTATGGTACACTGCTCTGACCTGCAGTGTCGACTTACAAGCGCAATTCCTGCCAGGAAAAGACAACACTCTGGCAGACACATTGAGCAGACACATTTTGGATCCACACAAATGGATGTTGGATGTTCGGATATTCAGGATGATTATAAAGGCGTGGGGATGTCTGGACACAGATCTCTTTGCATCCCCTCAGAATCATCAACTTCCAACATTCTGCACAAGGACCTACCACAAACTAGCATGGCAAGTGGATGCCCTCTCATTCAGTTGGAAACACCTCTCAGTATATGCTTTTCCTTCTTTTCCTCTTCTACCTTGGGTACTTCTGAAGATAAAACAGGACAGACCGCAAATGATTTTACTGGCTCCCAATTGGCCTCGGCAATTCTGGTATTCCACTCTGATGAACTTGGTTCAGGAGCCTCCCTGGATTCTGCCTCAAATCCCTCATCTACTGTCTCAACAGGGCGGCCGGATACTGCACAGCCATGTCAAGACTCTGCATCTAGCTGCCTGGCAGATCCAGGGTCTGTAAACACCTCTACCCTTTCCAAACAGGCAATGGATGTAATCCTTGAAGCTAGACGGCCCAGCACTAGAAAATCTTATGCGGGTAAATGGAAAAGATTTTGCTCCTGGAATCAAATCCAGGGTGGTGATTCTGCTGTTCCGAACATTCCTCTGATTTTACAGTATCTGACAGAGTTGTTACATACGGGCCTATCTTTTTCGTCTGTTAAGCTTCATGCTTCTGCTATTTCTGCACATTACGATACGGATCCTCCTATTTTTTCTCATCCATTGCTTAAACAATTTCTTAGAGGGGCTAAGAATATTCGGCCCCCTATGAGGGCTCCTGTTCCCACTTGGGATCTTAACTATGTTTTGGAGAAATTAACCTTGTCTCCTTTTGAACCTGCAGCTTCCATGGATTTGAAATTTTTGTCTTGGAAAACTGCTTTTCTTTTAGCTATTACCTCTGCTAGAAGAATTTCGGAATTGCAAGCACTCATGGCTGTGGAACCCTTCCTTATTTTTCATCAGGACAGGGTATCTCTATGGACTAATCCCACCTTTATGCCCAAGGTGGTTTCGGCAGTGGCCTTGAATCAGTCTATTCATTTGCCTACCTTTTATCCTAATCCTCAAAGTGAGGAAGAAAGTCTTTTGCACTCTTTAGATATGCACAGGCAGCTTCGTTTATCCCTGGACAGGACCAAGATATTCCGGAAATCTGATCAGTTGTTTGTTGCTTATGCTCCTACTGTTCAAGGGAAAGCAATCACTAAGCAAACTATTTCCAAGTGGATTGCCCATTGCATCAAGTTCTGTTACTCTTATCATGGCAATCCAGTTCCTGTTAATGTTAGGACCCATTCTACCTGGGCTACTGCTACTTCAGCAGCTTTTCTTTGTGGGGTTCCTACCTAGGATATTTTGGAGGCTGCTACTTGGAGTTCTGTACATACTTTTTCTAAGCATTACAACCTCCCTCTCTATTCTAAATCCAGGGCCGGTTTTGCTTCTGCGGTTTTGCAAGGTTTTGTGACCGCTTCCTCTGTTTCTCCTCCAGCCACCCTTTCTTAGCTTTGGGACTCAACCCTACAGTCATGACTGCAACAGTGAACCACGAAGGACATAGTACAGTTGTGTACTCTTACCATAAATGTAGATGTTCAAGTGTGTTCACTGTTGCAGTCTGGGTTACCCTCCCTCCTACACCCTCTTTTGTTTTTTCTTTGAGTATTATCTGTTATGAGGTATTTTTTGGCTGATGAGGTTTTGGGCATGTTTTTTTTTTTTTATTTTAGCCTTTTCTTTCTGGGCACCTGACATCTGTGGCAAGAAAAACTGGGGAAATTGTGTCAGCTGAGGTCTTTATACCTTCTGGTGCATTGATGTCAGGATAAAAGCGACCTCAACTGACGCCCGATCCAGACTTTGGGACTCTGGCCGATCAGGGGCTGCTGCTGGCAGGAAGAACCCTACAGTCATGACTGCAACAGTGAACACACTCGATCATCTACATTTATGGTAAGAGTACACAACTGTACTTTTCCCTATGTTCAAGGAACCAATACATCCTCATTAGCCAACAGATGGAAGTCACACATCATGCATCCTACTAATGTGAATGCCATATAATTCATGTACTCACTGATAAAGCATGCAACCCCTAGTTCTCCACCATTTCCAAACCAGTACTCCAATCAACTCACACAAAATGTTGGGAGTGTCATTAACAATATAAACTGAACAAAACTGTACACCTTGGGTGACAGATGAACTCCACACCTTCTCTGTCAAAGAGAGAATAATTGAACCTCAAGTTTCTTTAACCTCAGGCAGTTTTAGAGATAGAGGTAGTAAAATTAAGAATATGCTGTACTCTCCGACCCCTTTCAATTCTGCTTTTGAATTCACCTACACATCTTCACTAGACACTTTACACTACTCCCACAACCCCCACAACCCCACCACTAGTGCAGATCCTGCCATGATTTTACCTCAAGAAACTCTCCCAAAAGATAATGATACACTAATAAAATCTTTATCCAATCTCAGACCACCAGGTTTAGACAGGCTATTCCCATGATTCATTAAGTGATACTCAGACAATGTATCCTAGGACATCTATCTAATATTTATTCTCTCACTCTCATAACAATCTTCCACTGACATATGGCTTTCTTTTCACATTGCAATGTCATGTCCTCTCACCTGCATAGCTTCATAAAACACAGGAGCATCCAAACATTCCAAACAGCCCTAAACACATTAACTGATACTGTACTCACCAACATTAGTAAATACAACCTTATTGGCACCCAATTTGTTATGTAAAGCCTTTGATTCACTCAATCATACATGTCTATCCAACGTATATACACAAAGTTGAGACTTCACCCTTAGAATGATTCAATAGTTACCTCTCACATAGAACCTTCTCTGTAAAATAGAATAGTTCCTTATCGCCATCAAAATAAATGACTGCTGGCATTCCTGAAGAGCTATCCTTGTACTCTCTTTTTCAGCATCTTCATTAACTCCTTACCCACTGGCTTACAAATACCCAGAGTGTCATCTCTTATGCCAGCATCATAGAATTTGCCAATTCCTAAACCAGCTAAATTATTTTACTACAAAATCTCCAAAACACTCTCCAAGGGCTACAATCATTGTTGCTTGACAAATGACTAACAATGAATCCATGAAAGACCAAAGTGATTTTCTCCATCTCCTCACAAAAGCTAAGCAATTATCCCCACTTCCTACACCCTTAACTGTTAACAAGCAGCCTATTGAGCATATATTTCCACTGCCAAACTTAATGCCACCATAAATACAATGTAATTCATTACCAACCTGAAGGCTAAAGATAACTTTATCCTCTTTTGTACCACAAAACTCACAATTTTACATACCTGAAGGGAGAAATGCCATTGGCAAAAACATCCTTCACCCTCAGCTGAAATATGCCCAACAATTACTCAGCGTTGCCTGTAGAAGACGTATAAACTTTTTTAAACAAGATGTCCAAATCCTTTCTATTCTTTTGTGAAAATGAGCACAACCATGATACTATCCAGTGAGCTAATGGGCTCCTTATGAAAGAGGACCCATTACCCTTTGTCTTGTCCATAAAACCCCTTGTAGCTGCTCCAGTATCCCTTTGACACATATTGCCCATCAGAGATGCACCCTATCAGCTCCACTTGTAAAAAAGTCCAAAGCCCTCAGCAAGGAACTGTGACAAAAATGTAAACCAGGCAATTCCGAACCAAAATGTATTGAGCACTTTCCTGCTTGTGTTGCACCATAAATTTTGGTTTGGAATTGCCTGGTTTACATTGTCATCACAGTTCCCTGCTGAGGGCTTTGAACTTTTTTTATGTGTTTTTGGAGCCTCCAGCTCCACTTGTAAGTCAGTGCTGCCCAAGCACAGACCAACCTAAGAAGTCACTTTTATCCACTGAACACACTATTATCATTCTTGCTGCTACATTCTGGTATTCTCACTCATCTTAACTCAGCAATCAGTCTATTTGAAGTAAATTTAAATACAATTTTCTTAATCCCACTAGGAAAGAGAGCTACTTGTACATGCTTCATTCATTCAATAACAACACCAACCAGCCTAAAATACCACCCACAGATTTTTCACCTTCTTTCACAGTATAAACTATACACTACTGTATGAGCTATCTTACTCATCTTATATCACCTGCAAATACCTTCCCATTGCCTATTAATCCTATAACTCTTACTTTTAACTAACCACTGCATAAACTCTGTATGTAATAGTGGTAACCTTAGTTGTAGCAGATACCTTTGTTGCACAGTGAATATTTAATATTGTGCAGTCCTTTTTCTATGTCATTGTACTGTATCTAGCATTCACTGTATTATGGTACTCTCAGTTGTAAGCTTTGAACAACACTTCATATTTTGAGTACTGTGCTAATCACATATTTTTTTCCATATTTTGCTGAGTCCTGGGCTGTGGCTAAAAAAGGTCTTCAATGGGTCACTCTCATACCCCTGTTAACAATTAAATAAACAGAAATAAATAAATAAGTACATGGAGCTACAGATGCTAAGACCATCAGCCTAAAGTGCCTTTTGCTTGTTTTTGCTTAATATTAAGCATTCTAACACAGCCTGTCCCACTTTCTAACCATTTGTAGTGATTTTGCCTTGAATTTAAGTTACTGTTAGTATGTTTCATTTTTATTCGATTCTATTTATGTTTTTGTGGCAAAAGAGAAAACAAACTAGTTATGGGTTTGTATCTGCTGTTAAGGTGAAATTCTAGAATGTTGCTGTTGGTTTGTGTGCTCTACCGAGCTTTCTGATTTTTTTCCAGTGTGTTATAAATGAGGCATTTTCTGTTTGATTTCCACTGTTACTAACAAAACTCCTGATTCTTACCAGCTTAAACCAGATCTGACTGCATTACTAAAGTCAAGACCATAAGGCTTAGAATCTTTTTTTGGATGTTGTTTAATATTGAGTGTACTAATACAGTCTGCACTGTTTCTAGTCAATTTAAGTCACTTTGCTTTGAAATTAAGTTACTCTTACTTTTTGGTGGCATAAGAGAAAAACATACTAGTGCTTGGTATGTGTTTGCTATTGATGGGGAATTCTAGTGTGCTGCTATTGGGTGGTGTGTTGTGCTCCATCTTTACAGTAAGACTGGTGAGAGATGTGCCTCTGTGCACTCACTCGAAGACATGTTGTGGGGTTTTTGGAGATCTGCACATCTCAAACACAAACAGTAGATTTTTTTCATTACACTTTAAATTAGTATTTCTATACTTTTTCAATTTTTCTGAGCATTTGTATCAGCTTCTTTATTTTTACTTCATTACTGTATACATCAGTCCAATATCATCAGTTAAGTAGCACTCCCACCCTATACCATTATTAAGGAACATGTCCTTAAAATAACCTGGAAATAATCATTTGTAGCTTGCTACGAGGTCCATTATGGAGAGAGCAGTGGTTATTCTGTAGTAAAGCAATTGTTGTTATTCTATATATTGGCTTGAATTTACTTCTATTTTGATTGCTTTATTCCCTTTGCTTGTTTGTTGTTTACTGTACTGAGTGGCACTGAGGGAAGCTCTGCGCATGGTGTACTTGAGCAGTGGTACTGTGTGCAACTTTAAATGTTTCCTGTAAGTCAGTATCACCAAATCATCTTCCTTCATATTGTAGACTCAAAACATGATTGTGCAGAGGGTCAAGCATGCTTGTACTGATCTTTATTAAGCTGCAATTTCCTGTGTTAAACCACTGATTGTTGATCTATATTGACCAAAGAAACCCTGATTTTAAACTTTTGTTTCCTGCTATCCACCATTTTATTACTCCATCTTTCTGCTCTCACATTTGCCTTAATATTACCCAAGTCCTTCTTTATTCCACTTTTAGGATTTATCATTTAGGAGGACTAGACATCATGGTGAGGCAGCCACTCAGATCCCCTTACCCCTGTAGGCCTACTAGTACTTGGAATCCTAACTTGGTAGAAGAACTGCCTCATGCTCACTGAAAATGAGCTCCTGCTCAATTTTGAAGATTCTGTCTGTGAAAGGTATAAATATAAAGAGAACTTGGAGGCATCCCTCTCCTACTTTACAGGATGTAGCGATCATCACATCATTACATCCCTACCCATCCAAATGCAATATCCTAATACAGACGAAGCAAACATTTCTTACACTGATGCTGTTAAAAGCCCTTACAAAAGCCCCCAGGAAATGTTAAGATTAGGTATCAGCATAAGCCCCCATTACATTCAGTTCATGCTCTACTACATCAACAAGTCATCACCAACAGACCACTCCATCCCTGGGATTCAATAAAGCAATTTTACTATGCCAGAATAGCGTAGCAGCTTCTGCATGGAATATAGCCGCCAAGCAATTCTGTAAACAAGGCTGGGGGCATGCATGAGCCTGCAAGCACTATTCTGGCAAGGACACCACTGAATAATGCTAATTACCTAATTTGCTGATGAAAATCATACAAATAAGGTAAATTAGCAATTCAGTAAGCAGGCAGGCATCCATGTCAAAGCGATGTTCATTGCAGAAATTTATTCAGTTACTAACCATGTACATTTCTGCAAAAATCAAAATGGGGGCATAACAGCCCAAAGTAAAGCATGTATTATGACTATTAGGCATGCCAATGGCCAAAAATATGGTTACTGGCATAGAAAACAGTTGAAAAATTATAAAAATAATTTTTTTTTTTTGGACAATGTTGACCATTTAAGCATAGTGCAGCAGCGCGCTAATGAGATCATGCAGAAAATATAGAAAAATGTGAAAAGACAATTTTAAGTGAATTCTGCATTTTGGCATTATAGTGGGTAGCATGCATAACCAAAACAATAACAGGTAACACAGCTTGCTAAAGAGAAAGGCTGTGGTGTAGTGGTGTAACAAGAGACTAAGGCAGTGGGGTATGCAAATGAGCTAAATTTATTGAATAGTAAAATGGGAAGCCATGTCCGCCTGCACCTAACCATGTAGGAGCTATAATGCAGGAGTGTAAGCAGGAGAAGCAGCTGACATGAAAAGGGGGTGTGTCATGCTTGGTGTAGGTACACTGGAGCTCCGCTGCCTCTATTTGCATTTAGCTAAGCACAGCTAAGCAAGGGGGTATGTCTGAGTTAGTACATGCAATGCTGTGTGTGTTCACATCCCTGGGAGGATCCTTTCTGCACAAAACTGTTTACTATAGCTGCAAGGGTTTGTGCAATGCACCACAGGGCTTAAACACATGGGAAACAAGAAAAGAAAAAAAAAACAACAGTAACCAGCAGAAGTGTTTACATTTGAGCAGCGGGTGTGCGTGGAGCACCATGTGGCTTAGAAGGGGCGGAAATAAGAAGAGAAAAAAGGGGAAATAGAAGAATAAAGGCACTCAAGTACAAATAATATAGCTGGCAGGTGGAATGTATTATAGTCAGCCAATCACACAGGCAGCATCTGCAGCACAACAGCATAAACTATGCAAACACCTTTCAGTCTGTTTTTTTCCCACAAACTCTGCACCATTGGTGTACACACTTGGGGGGGCGGGGATTTAACTGACAAAATATTGGGGACTGCTGTCACTTTGATACATCAGTATGTGCTAGAGGCTGAGGGCAGTGAGGAAGATAATGCTGACAACCATCCCAGATTGAGGAGGAGAAGAAGATTGTTCAGACCCAGGGTAACCTACCAAGGGCTACATGATCTGGAGATACTAGAGTGCTACAGGGTGGACAGGGACACACTACAGCAACTCATTAAGCTGTGCCAGCCTCACTTCAGACCCAGAGCCAACAGAGGGAAACCCATCCCAGTGGATACCAAGATATGTGTACCCTTAAGAATACTAGCTACAGGTACTTTCCAAAGACCTACTGGGGACATCATGGTGGTCTCACAGGCATCTGCATCCAGGGAACTCCACCAGTTCCTAGACACCATGCTACCACATGCTGGTGAGCAAATTTACTTCCCCAGCACCCCTTGAGGAGAGGACCAGCAATATGCACCTCTTTCACCATGTAGCAGACTACCCAGTGGTACTGGGTGCCATACTTCATCCACATCCACATCAAAGCACCACCCGGTGAACAGTGTAGTGTCTACATAAACCACAAGGGCTTTCACTCCAACTGCCAGGTCATGTGCAATGCCCAGGGCATTATCATTAATGTGTGTGCTGGCAGCCCTGGAAGCTATCACGACTTCCACATCTGGCATTCCTCACAGCTGTGCCAGGTATTTGCGGGGAGGGCATCCAGCATGGCCGTCTGGTAGGGGACATACCTCTCAACCTCTTAATGCAAGAAATCTGGACAAAATCCAAAATAATGGGGGGACAAAGGCCCAAAAACAGGGAAATATTTTACATATCGCTCTTATAAACTTAGAAAGCTGCTAAAACAACAGGATTTGTGTTATCATGCATTTTGTGAAGGATATGAAGTCTGAAACTCAAATATGTATAATTAGTTGGTCATTATTTAATGCCTTCAGTCCTCCACGATTTGCCAGAAAACCACAGGTTTTATGAGGAACAGACCAAATATTTGAGGCACAAATCTGGACATTCTGCAAAAATCTGTCCAGTTGAGACGTATGGTGGAGGATGCTGGCTATGCACTGGAGCCATGGATGATGACACCCATCAGAAATGCACACACATACACTCAAGAACACCATAACGAGACACATGCACAAACCAGGATCATTATAGAGTGTGTGTTTGGGATGCTCAAGTCAGGATTCCACTGCCTTGACATATCTGGTGGAGCCCTGCAGGACGCTCCAGCCACATGTGCACACATGTTCATAGTATGCCCCATGCTACACAATATGATCCTGCGGAAACAGCTGTGACAGGAACAGCATGGGGAAGGGCCACACAGCCCCCCTCACCATTGCCAAGGTCCCCACAGGCATAGAAGGACTTGGAGGAGAAACCCCCTGAGCCAGCTCCTGTAGGCAGATGGAGGCGTGCCCAATATTCCCTGGCCTTGGCAAAGAAGCGACATATAGCCCATACACTGACACTGTAGGAACCCAGGGACAGATACCTCTCTCTGACTCACACAAACAGTAAAATGAATGCCACGCACATCACACTACCTGTACCTTACCATGTATAGGCAGTGTACTGCGTACATCCGACATAGGCAGCCTTCAAGCTCTGTCCTCACAACTGCTGCAGATACAAGATAAGTCAGTCTTCTTAACAATAAATGAATAGAGTAGTATTTTCTGGTAGTTTATCTATGGTATCACTGCATGTATGCAAGGGAATGGGGTGGCCTACTGGGATAGCAGCAGACAACTGAGAGCTAAGTGGGACACCAGGAAATGTTTTCCCAATACTGGGTTCCCCACACTATGCAGTAGTACCAATGGGGACAAATCCCACTACAGTATATGTGGGGGGGGGGACTAACTGGGGGTCATAGGTCACAAGCATGGATGTCAATGTGGGGTCCCATACTCACCCCTCAGCCTCACCCAGCAATTTAGCCATAGAAAACCATAAAGAAATGCTTGGCAAAGGCCCACAAATTGTGATGTTGATGACATACTCCCTACAGTCTTATACAGTGATAGTACAGCAGGTCTTGCAGTTGCACTAAGGCTTTGAAGGTTAAGAAGTCTGAGACTCAAATGTATGCCATTACAATCTGACCAGTGGTCTTTATTGATATGCATCAAGTGTCCAAGGCAGGGAGCAATACTATGCTAAATGGAACTAAAAGGAAAAGCAAATATCAGCACAGTCTGTGGAAATGTGTAAACGTGCCCCCCCCCACACCCATGTTTCCATAGAAATGCAGTAACATATATGTTTGTAGGGAATAGCAGCCTTTGTCTGACTGTCATATTTGAGCCTGTCCAGATGTCAGTCTGTGAAGACATGACAGCTAGTCCCACATGTAGCCTCATAATAACATATAGCAACACAAACCATCTAAGGACCACACCAAATGGAGTGGTACAATGATGGACAACCTGCTAAATAGGTACACTCAGAGGTGTGAAGCCCATAACCTTGTGTGTGATGTTACGGTATTTATTCCTCTCACATCAGAATTACAAATATATAACATCAGCCACTGTGGCCAATGCCTGTGACTGGACTACAGAAGGACAAAGAGAAACACATAAGGGGAAGGGGAACCACTGGCCAGACAAATAGAGAATGTGCACACCAGGACAAATTGTGCAGTGACATAGGTGCCATGCAGTGTATGGAGCCAGTAAACATCACCTGCAAATACACAATGGACACATGTAAGTGGAGGTCCGCAACAAAACAAAAACCCAAACAATGAACATCTCAGAGGCAAAAATACATGAGAACTCCACAAACCTACACACCACAGACCATGTAGACTCCACACACCAGGGTCTTGCAAACACTAAGGCCTTACCCCAAATCCCAAACACCTGCCCTACACAGATAGGCTAACAGCACCGTCCCTCTACCCCATTCCATACAGACTTTGCTGAGGTGACCTCTGTCTGGCATACAAAGCAATCCAGACCCTGCCTTGATGGGACTGTTGCACATCTGGAACTCAAGGCCCACTCCATCAACCTGTAGGCGCAGCATCAACCTGGGCTGTGATATCAGTATGGCTTGTCAGTGTGACAGATACGTGTACCACACACTCCCCCATTTGGGAATACACTCCCTGTCAACAGCAAGCCAAGCACATCAATACCCCTAGTGATGTGTTCCCTGTATAAGTGCACAAGAAACACAAAATACGTTCCTGTAATTCCACCTGTGTCCCTGTTGGACAGGGGGCTCTGTGTGCTGACATGTAACATGGGCTACACTCTCATCTGTGTGGGTTATAAGGGCTTCAGGGCCAATACCCTACTAACATCATAGCAACATATCAACCTATACACAACTGTCTATCAGTGGTTCATCACATTACTCTGTACTGCTCTGCCACTGACATACCTGGAAGTCACATTGGTATGTGGAATATGCTGCACATATAATGGACATTTCTGCACAGTAGAATGCACTCTGTACCACACCCATAACTCTCAACCTCTGACAGCAAGAGATCTGGACAAGGTCATAAATAAAGGTGGGACAAAGGCCCAATGATAGGCATGTGTTGTAAAGATTGCCCTTACATACTGATAAAGTTGGTAGAATACTGGGTTTTGCATTAGCAGAAATTGTCTGAAGGTTATGAAATCTGAAACACTAATGTCTGTCATTATTTTGTAACATCAGTCTTCAATTATATGCAACTAACTTGCCATAAAAACACAAATTTATGTAGACTGGACAAAACTTCTAGACAAACATCTGAACAATCTGCCAAAAACTGTACAGTTGAGAGGTACACCAGGGGTTGACTTTTCAGGTAAGAAGAATACCACACAAGCAGGAGATTATATCACCAAGTTGCTGGACTGTTTACACAGCTTCATCAGTTAACTGGTTGTAGCCATACCTGTCAACTGGCCTTTTTGGGCAAGAATATATATAGTCAGGCTCATAATATTGGTCTGTACATCATACATCTTGTATTTCTCTGGTAAAGCACTGTGATGATCCGAGGATGTCTGTCACTAGGTAATGACACAATACATTCCAGTGTCAGACTTTAGATATGTCAGAAAATGTCTGCTAAAACTAACCCAGTACCTCTAGCAAGCAAACAAAACCCCAGACCGGAGTACAACTATCTATGGAATTGAGTACCACTCTCACTGTAGACGGTCATACTGGGCATGCTCCTACACTTAGAGAATCACAGGCCATGTTGGAACCCACGTCGGACTATATAACTGTATTGTGCATATATGTCTTTGCATACAGACAGCTATGTACACCTTAACTGAGACTCACAGGCCATGTTGGAACCCACATCGGACTATAAAACTGTATTGTGCATATATGTCTTTGCATACAGACAGCTATGTACACCTTAACTGTCCCTACACACACCCATCAGACAGGATTACCCTCAGCAAGCTGTAAGTGGCCCATATGTGATATATCTGCATCTGTTGCATGTGATACACAGACATATATGTGGGCAACATATAACAATATGTCAAGCATACACACACATAGATGTGGGGAAGAGAGAGACAGACAGTGATAGCGAGAGAGAGACACAGGGAGACACACAGAGAGTGAGTCATACACAGGGATACCCTGAATGGCATAGAGTTATATCCTGCTGCGGACAGTGGCATACCAGTTGTAACCAGCCCCATGTGCCAGCATGAAAGTGAGCTCCATTTTGTCATAGTACTGAGGTGGGGTTATAATATGACATCGTGTGTGTGTGTGTGTGTGTGTGTGTGTGTGTGTGTGTGTGTGTGTGTGTGCATGTGTGCGCGTGTGTGTCAGATGACTCTAACTTGTTAATACCCTCTGAACCCACCATTGCAATCCTAACAGCCCCTGCAACTGTCACCCACTTGAATAGTAGTGGCAGACACTGCCATGCTACAGTACCGCTGTGTTATTTCTGTTATGGATCTAGCACTATCATTCATAAAATTCTGCAGGTAGGGGCTGTCCTCAGCCCTTCATCAGCTGCCCCATGTACAGAACAATGACTCTGTTTGCACTACCTGCACAAGAGGCCAGACATGCCTATGAGATAGCAGACACACATGCTGGTGATTGTCAGGTTAGACTAACACAGGCTGACCTGTGTCAGGAATACATACCCCAAACCTGTCATACACAGTACCAGGTATCCCCTCATCAACTGCATGACGGTTGAGTGGATGATACAGAAAAGGCAGGGGCAACAGCTGCTGATATCTGAATCTGTTGCAGTTAAAGTAATGGCTAAGCTTGTGAGGGACCTAGTGCCAGTACTCAAGTAACCTCCTCTTTATGTGTGAGCCTGCAGTCCTACAGAACACCCAGGTGACATGTATGAAGGTTAGGTGGCTGTGTCAAGGGTATGTATGCAAGGTCACACTGTCTGCCACAATTGACCCTCACACACTGTTGCATGTAAACACACCTGGTAAACATGTACATATACAGCTGTACCTTGTTTATGAAAAGGTCACTGTGTTTCTACTCCACCATACTCATCATTGCTACTGTCAGCAGGCCCAAAGCCTGCAAACACACAGACACCTGGAACACAAACAGAATGCAGTATGTGGCACTTCAGTCAGTCAGCAGTACTAACATCAATAGTGCATCATGGCTAACAAGGTACATGCACCCCAATGTGTACCCATAACTATTGTCAGCAGACAGTACCTTATATAGCATTACATTGCTACATTGTACTATAGTCACTCTGTGCATCAGACCCATATGAGCATGTCTCTGCATTGATGGCACAAGTATCATCACATGCACAGGGTGTGGTGTTGGATTGCCAGAGATCTAGGCTGGGCCATATGGCTGACGTGTGTGTGTGTGTGTGTGTGTGTGTGTGTGTGTGTGTGTGTGTGTGTGTGTGTGTGTGTGTGTGTGTGTCTGGAGGGGTGGTGTTCAACTGGGCCGTGCAGAGGAGCTGTGCAGTGTCTGATAGTGACCGGCCTAGTTATAGGGATGTGTGAGTGTTTATCTGCTCACCATCAAGCCATTTGGATGCCTGACACAGGGCTATGTTGGACAGCCATGGACCGTACATGGCAGGATGTATGGTTCACTGTCTTATGGCAGGGACACGGGAACTGGGTCTGCCAGGAGTCTCACTGGCACCACCAGGCCCAAGGACAGATGCAGTACTACTCCCTGATGGTGACTGCTGTCTGCTGGATCCATGTCCCTGACGAGACTGGCCTGCTCCAGTGTGATTTGGATAGCACCCTCCATTCAGTAGTGCTGGTGGTACTGCCACTATGGGACTGTGAATGTGCATAGCCATGTGGGCTCTAAGATGATCATGTTGCTGACCTACATCCACCTGGCCGATGCCCTACTCTAATTACATGCTCAAGCACAGACATTGCACAGTCGAGCAGTGAAAATGTTTCATCCCACTGTCTATCCATGAGATTGGCAAAATGACGTATGGCATCACAAATGCCGTGGAGGTTGTCACGCATGGCAGGAAGCACTGCATTCATGATCCTGAGCATCTGGCTGGTGTTGTGGTCAGTATGTGATGTGCCTCCATGACAGACCGTAACATGAGTCTGGTGACACCTGCTGTGGCACTTGTGACAGGGGCTTGATGGGCACCAGTCCTCCATCGAGCACCCCTGTCCATCTGCCTGTGTGTGACCTCACCTGATTTCTGGCTATGGCTGGTGTCTACACTCATACTTGCCATAGTCAACATACTAACCTGTTCCATGCCACCGCCCTCCAACTGTCCATTATCTGTGGCTGCTGGGGACTTGGTATGTGTGGGCATACTGACTGTGTGTGTGGGGACATAGTGGGTGAAAGTGGGATACCAAACAATGGCACAATTTCAGGCCCTAACAACCCCACCTGTGCCTCAGTATGACCACCATCATCATGGGAATTGGCTAAGACACTGACATCAGGTTGGGAGTGGAAGAGACACCAACCCCCATGTTCACCTGGGAGGGGAAGACAACATATGTAAACTAATAACCTGCAGTATTATGTTTACTGATACACACACACACACACACACACACACACACACACACACACACACACACACACACACACACACACACACCTGATAAAGTTTGGCACAGCCTTAACACCTATGGGCCCTTCAGGGCAGACCTTACTGTAGTTCTGCCTACCGCAATCTACCTCTTTCACTGCTACTGTAAGGCCCACAACAAAGGGTGACAAATCCTACTGTGTGATGGGACTAGTAGCAGAATGGTAATTGTTGGGAAGACCAAGGCTATTGGCGTGAGCTATACAGTGTCACCAAGTGCATATGCACATATTTTAAGAGCTGACTTACTGCTATACAGACCACACACAATGAAAAGATGTAACAATATGTGGTGATAACTGATGAAGGGACAAGACTATACACTATCACTGCAGTACTTACACAGTTCAGACTCACAGGGATTCATTTCAAACAACATTGCAGGACAGTCTGCAATATATACAGGAAACATGTAAAGTATTTGGTGCATAGCATCATAAGATGATACCAGGCTATTGGCCCTTATGCCCTCCTAAGCCTTGCCCAGACTTACGCCCATGTCACTTCAAAGCCAGCACCTATTTCCCCTGTCCAGCTGGGACACATACAGGATCCCAGGGGTGTCTTATCTGTTTCCCATGCAGTCTTCCAACTTCTTCTTTAAGAGCCCTCTACATGTACTCTGCTAGACATAGGGTGGGAGTGTATTTTACAGACAGTGTATTGTGTGGGACAATACACTATCCCACCAACTGCTATACATTTCACAGACCAGGTGAGGGCCTTGAATGTGTGTTGCATGAGTGATGTTTGTCTTACAGATATGCAGAAATGCCATCAAGGCTGGTTTGGAAATGGCCTTGTATGCCAGATACAGGTTGCCTATGATCAGTCTGTATGAGACTGAATATAGGGACAGGGCTTTCAGCCTATCTGTATAGGATAGGTGATGCAGACTTTGGATTTGCCTGGTCAGAAACCTCTGTAGTCTCTGCAACTGGTGCATTTGCTTGGCAAAGTACATGCCAAAGGAGCCATTGTACTTGGTAATGCATCTAAGGGTGGAGTACAAGGATGTTGTGGCCTCCTGATTCCTGGATGACATACCTGTATTTGTGAGATGGGCCATGTAGATGGCCTTCTGTATGATGGTACCCACACAGTGGGAAACTATCAGGTTACTACCAACCTTGGTGCACAAGTTGCCTTACACCTGATTGCATGGTCAGTACATTATTACTGTCATAATTAGTGTGGATGACATCTACCACAACAGGGAAAATGATGCATTTCCTGGCATTCAGTTTGAGGCAATGCTCCTTGCACCAGTCATTAATTTGGGTGAGGGTCTCTTGGAGGATGCTCACATCAGTAGGGGAAGGTAAGACGGTGGCCAGCTTGCCACAGTCCACTGCTTTTGTCTTGTACCTCAGAAATGTATATCTCAAACAGTAGAGGCCCCCAGACCAATCATTGGTGTACACCACTCTGGAAGTGTCTACTACTAGAGATGGCTTCCAGTACTTTGACCGAGTGGCTACTATCATTGAGCCAGTTAGCTATGCATCTGGTAGAATACAGGTTGATGCCTAGCTGTGTAGGCTTATGTATCCTGGTTGCCTGGGGATTATTGTGAAAAAATTGGGCTAGGTGAAGGTAGGCATTATTCACCATCTTCCCCTTGTCCTTGTGTTTGTTGACCATTTCAGAGAAGTCGACCAGGTTTAACAGGCCTGATCTCCCTTCGACAATACCACACTGTTTGGGATCGAGCATTATGACATTGTCGCTGTCCCTGTTCATAATGTCCTTGATATTGCCTTCCATGTCCTTGCAGATCAGGCTAGTTAGGCTGATGTGCATATGATTGGCTAGCTCAGTGGATTGCTCTGCCTTTGTGTATAGAGATGACAGTGGCTGTTCTCTGTGCAGATGGGATGACACTGTTGCTCAGGCTTTTGTTGACTACAGTGTGTAATGGAGCTGAGAGCTCATGCCTGAGTTCATGTTGGATGCAGGCAGGGATGGTATCAGCCCTATGGAGACTTCTGTGTGTTGCCTTTGAGAGGGCATTATGGACCTGCTTCCTGATGATGAGGGAGGGGGCAGGTGCTGTGCATGCACATGTGTACAGATGGGGGGACACTTCACCTGTCTGCAGCAGATTGGCCATATCTATGCCATATGTATATGTGGTATTATTGACCACCACTACAGAGCAGATTTGGGTGTTGCCTCTGGGATTGCAGACATATGTATGGAAGGCCTAGTGATTGGCCTTGGTAGATGTGTCCAATTTGCACTCAAAGATAACCTTAGGGTAATTCACCTATGACCTTATTTGCTTATTCACACCAAGGTGACATTGTTTCAATTAGGCACCTGCTCCTTCTTGGCCCTGTCCAGCAATTATTTCCACCTATTATAGTATTTGTGTATTTCTGCTGTCCACCACAGATGTTTGCCCTACCATGAGGGAGATTATATTGTCCTATCAGGTATTGCTGAGTCCATGCTATGTAGGTGCTCACATAGTATTGTGGTGTGGGCGTGGACACTACTGCCAGTTCCAACTGATGAGACAGTGGCTGCAAAGCTACTTCTGCCTGCTCTGAGGAGATTTATAGTCATTTTTGTATAATTTATTTTGTTTGACCCTGACAGGAGGGGGGTGGCAGGGGAGATGGTGACCTGAACAGTAATAGCTATCTGGTCAGATCCTACCAAGGAGGATGACACTGTTGGAGCACTACAGTGGCTACTAATGTTGGTTAGGACCAGGTACAGGATATTTCCAACTGTCGTAGGGGTGTTGACCAACTGATCCACTGCATTGCCATTAACAAAGCCACTGAATCTCTGCATTCACGTTCAGATAGAATAGGTCATGCACACTATGGCTGGGTAGTTAAAGTCACCCAGGAGCAGGGTAAATCCTTGTTTTCCCACCTTTACTGAACTAGAATAGTCCAGTCTTCAGATTTTGCTGATCTCTGGCTGTGTCATAGTTCCTGTGTTGTCCATATCCTTATTTGGATAGGAGGAAGCTTCTTTGTTCACCAGTGGGAGTGGGGAGCACTGAGTATCCTATTTGTCCCTAAATGAGTGGTTCCAGCCCAGCAACTTGTAGTTTACTGGCCATTTTGGGCCATTTTCTAGCTCTTTCTAACCCCCTGCTATAAAGCCCACTTTAGTGTGCTTTTGCGCGACTTTGCACGAAGTTGTGCATAGCGCAGCATCGGGCAGTGCAGGTTAATCGAGTTTAAACTATTTATGGCTCCGCTAAGTCTGCTCTTCAGTTTTTCCCTTATAACTGCTCTACTTTCAATCTAAACAGCCTATTCTCTATCTGAAAAGCCCAGCACTTGCTCCTAAAGCATTTTTACAGAGGTAAAACACTCTTAAACAAAAAGAAAGCACTACATCCACCTACAATCCCCTTGAGTACCCATTTCCCTATAGGTCCTTTCTGCCTCAGTTACACAACAATCCCTTACACTATTCTAGCATGTCGAAGGGTCAATTACTGGCATCCTCTCCAGTTCAGCTGGTGAATCTGGGAATCTTGAGGCAATGTTACAACTGCCTCATGTACACAGACAACCCTCTCCTCCTCCCAACAAATACAAATATATGTGAGAGATGCAACTATATAGCCAAACTGGAGGCTGAGCTCTATCGACTCAGTACTGGCAAAACCATTCAGGAGGAGAAGGTAACCACACACACCACACACCCAGTCTCACATAGACCTATCAAAACTGCAAAACAAACACATAAACACACAAAGACATACTTGGAGGCTCTCATTAAAAATCTACCAAAACAACAGAGGCCTCCAAAGCAGACATCCAAACAACCACTACCTCAAAACATAGCACATGCAACACATAGTTCACAAAGTCAGTGTGCCAAACAGTCACAGCCCTTAAGGCCAAACAACATGCCTGATACACTTGTAATAGGTGACTCATGTCCTGCTCACCAGACTGAACAAGGAAAAGGTTACAGTAAGCTGCCTGTCAGGCGCTGGAATACGCCACACAACACAAGCACTCAGGTCACTCCAAAGCAAGTACAAATATGACTCAGTCATTGTCCATGCCGGTGTGAATGACCTGAGATGTACCTCCCTGGACTACATAAAAAGAGACATAGAGGAGCTCTCTGATTATGTAGCCCAGGCCGGTATGACCCTGACCCTGAGCAGCATCTTACCCTCACCAAGAATGATGCCACAGTATAAAGACAAAATGATCAGCTTTAACAATTGGCTCAATTACTGGTGTCATTCTAAGGGGATCCAATGTCTGTCTGCTTGGGATGACATGCTTGACAAGCCACACTGCTTCGCAAGGGATGGCTTGCACCTGTCACCCCTGGGCTTCCGGATATTGACCAAGGCTCTTGCCACCCCCATAGTGCCTTTTTTAGGCAACGCTCAAAAGACAAACCCACCTCCCTAGAAAACACAAGTGGAAAAAAACTAAGGGTAATGCTGCTCAACGCCAGAAGTCTAAACCACAAGATGCATGCTCTCAAAGCCCTCCTCAGTATGGAGAACATCGATGTCTGTGCAGTGACTGAAACCTGGTTCAAGGCTCCTGAGAGCACCCCAGCACTACCAGGTTATACCTCATATCATGCTTTTCAGCCCCAAAACTTGGACCAAACCACAAAAGGAGGGGGAGTATCCATATTCACCAAAGATACCCACACCTCCAGGTTAGTGGCAATGCACGAAGCATCGGAGACCATCCATGTGCAACTAACCGTAGGCAAAACTGCCCTACAGTTTGTAGCATGCTACAGACCACCCTCTCAAACTCAGGAACCCCACTCAGTCTTCCTGAAGACACTGGAGTGTATGAATGTCTCTTCAAATACCATCATATTGGGAGACTTCAACCACCCAAACATAGACTGGGAGCATTACTCAAGCCCCAACACCCTAGCCCAAAGGTTCCTAGAATTCATAAACTCAAATGCGATGGAACAACTAGTCACCACTCCCACAAGAGGAGATAATATACTAGACCTGATCATCACAAACATGGGGACACAATGCTCCACACCAGAAGTATACCCCTCATTGGTGAGATCAGACCATAAATTAATCTCACTGGAAATCCACATCCCACCCCCACCCCCAGCACAAAAGACCACAGTGAAGAATTTCTCTAAAGCTGACTTCACACTTCTTAAGACTGAAGTGGTATCCTTCAAGGTCCCTGGGCCAGTGGAAACCACAGCCCACACTGCTGAATCCTTTATAAACGCTTTCAACAGACACCTTCAAGAATGCATGGATCATGCAATCCCAAATAAAACCAAGACCCATTCCCCCAAAGGCAGGCATCCTGTCTGGTGGACCCCAGCCATTAACAAGCTTTACAACAGGAGGAGGAAGCTACTACATGACAGAGCAAAATCCCCAAAAGGGAAGGCATCTCTGATCAGTACAAGCAAAAAACTATGATCACTCATAAAATCATCCAAGGCCAACTTTGAGAGAAAAATCGCAAAAGACACTAAAGACAATCACAAGGCCTTCTTTAGTTATGTTAGAAACCTGGGTGGAAACTCCCAGATATGCTCAGAGTTAGCCCAAAATGACAAAAAATACACTGAACCCACAGACATTGCCAACATACTGGCTGACAGGTTCAGTGCGAATTTCTCCCCCCTCCCCCCCAAAAGGAGAAATATCTATCCCAGCAGAGTGTAGCCTCCCTGACATCTCAGATGCCCAGGTGAGAGCCGCTCTCTCCAAAGCTAAAAACACAGCATCAATGGGACCAGACAGTGTCCCGGGTTGCATGCTACATGAACTCCAAGAGGAACTAAACCCGCACATAAGGCTGCTGTTTAATCTTAGCCTTACTACAAGATACGTACCCAAAGAATGGCGTACAGCAACAGTGGTCCCACTCCACAAAGGAGGTGCTTCTACGGACCCTGGAAATTACCCCCCCCATAAGCTTGATGAGTCTGATCTGCAAAGCTATGGAGAGGATCATTATGGAACTCATAAACAAAGACACTGGGGACCTACAGACACTGGATCCTACCCAATTCGGCTTTGTCAAGGGCAGATCCTGCCTTTTGAACCTGGTCGACTTTTTTGAAACAGTCACTAAGGCCATTGATGAGGGTAAGGCAGTTCACACAGCCTACCTTGATCTTGCAAAAGCCTTCGACACAATACCCCACTCGGGCATCATAGACAAGCTCACCAGCTTAAATGTAAACCCATATGTCATAAGATGGGTTGCAAACTGGCTCAAGGACAGAACCCACAAGGTCAGAATTGCTGTAGCCATGTCAGACTCTAAGCCAGTCACAAGCGGTGTCCCACAGGGCTCAGTCCTGGGACCCCCCTTGTTCGGCATTTATTTTTCCGAGGTGCAAGCAAACATAGGCGGATTGTGGCTGACAAAGTTCGCAGATGACTGCAAACTGGGTGCCATAATTGATACTCCAGCAGACACAAGCATCCTTCAGAAAGGCCTCATAGAAATGGATAACTGGTGCCAGAGCCATGGCCTTAAACTGAACACCAAAAAAATGTATAGTCATTCCCTTTGGGAAAAACAAAGTACCCACAAATTACCACATAGGTGGTTATCCATTAAGTACGGAAGAAGTAATCAGGGACCTAGGGACCCAAGTTGACAGTAACCTCTCATTTGACACTCACATTGCCAAGGTGGTTAGGAAGACCTTCTATATTACTCACCTTATCATGAAAGGATTCACATCTAGATCAAGAGAGGTCATTGTGCCCCTATACTCTTCCCTTATCAGGCCCATAATAGAGTACAATGCCCCATTTGGGATGTACCTTACCCGACACCTGCAGCAGTTAGAAAGACCCCAAAAGTACCTCACCAAGAGGATCAAGGGTCTCAAACATATGTCATATGCTGCCCGGCTGAAGAAACTCCAGCTCTATTCAGTCGCATACCGCCTACTCAGAGGCGATCTATGCCTTACGTACAAGGCCATGTCCAATCAGGAATTAATGGACATGCTCCACCTCAGAAAATCCAAATCCAGCAGAGCCACGAGAGCGAGAGATTTTAACCTCAACACAGAAATAAATAGGACGTGCTGGAGGGACAGATTCATAACCCAGAGGCTCCCTACACCCTGGAACAGAATCCCAGTTCATGTTAGGCAGAGCCCCTCACTGACTCTCTTCAAGAGAAATCTTGACAAGTGGATGGGAGATCGTAGGTTTACCCTGGGGGTCATCTCTGTGTCACTACTAGACAGAGGCACAGTAAACTAAACCCTAAATGGGCATAGTATTCTCATTCCAAAGGGTGGCGAAAGCCACACACACTCTGGCTAGGCTTATAAATGCCCTAGGGCAGATAGCCTAGTATGAACCTATGAACCTATGAACCTATGAAACTTGACAGATTCCAGCAAGTCCAGATAGGTGTGGTGGCTGTCCAGAGTCATGTCAGCAAGTCCAGATAGGTGTGGTGGCTGTCCAGAGTCATAACTGGAGGTCTGTAGCTAGCTATGATTTGAATAGGTGTTTTGTCAACAGTTAACTGCACTCAGAATGTCTCCCATGCATCATATTGTTTGGCCAGCCTGGAGGTGTGTATGTGTATGATAAAGTATAAAACTCCACCTCCTGTGGCTTTGCAGCCCTCCATTTGGGGTTGAAATGTATGATGGGATGAGTAACCTGGCAAGGTTAGTGTGCTCCCCACAGCTGCAAAGCAGGTGTCAGTGACTGCACAAATGTCAGCATCCTACAGGACAAGGTATGCTTTTATTGACATGAGTTTTATGGTAAGACACCTAGCTCCAGTTAGAGCAAGACATCTGCACAAAGGCACACATCACTGGTGGGCAAAGGCCGGAAAATAGTGACACTTTATAAATCTAGCTGTAACACACATAGTTGCTAGCAAAGATGGTTTCACATTCACAGGACTACTCCACAGGATTGACATCTGACATTCACATGTATGCTGTTATGTTATGACTTCAGTCTTTAATGGGTTGCCAGTGATTTGCCAGACAATACACAACTGTATGAGGCATTGACTAAAAATATGAGGCAAAAATGTGGTCAGTCTGCAAAACTCTGGTCACTTGACAGATATGGGCTCAGTATATAACATACAGTTCAACACGCACTTCTGCGCCTGTTATTTACTATGCACACCCTATATATGTCTCTTACATTTGTAAGACAAGCATATTTATCATAGTAGCATTCACAGGTGACATATGAATATTTACAACAGCTCAGGTAGCTGGCCTAGCAGTGTTAAAGTCAGTACTGGACAACAGACACTCCAGTAGTAGTAATACATCAGATGACTTTTGCTGGAGGTGACTCAGGAACCAGAGCTGTGATTTATGTCACTGCAGACAGGGCCAACAGGAATGGCCATAGGTGCTGCACAGCAGCATGTGAGTCCAGCAGGTCTTGTTGCGACCTACTGTTTAACTTCCTATTTCAGATTATTGCATTCCCCTTTTGCATTCTATTACAAGCTTAAGTGATTGACATACCTGTTATAGTGCTGAAGAGCTTCCTCAGAATAATGCAAATGTTTAGGTTTGTGTAGTCAAAGTCTATCTTTGTGTAGATGGGTTCACACCTGTGTTGCATAGGCAGCAGCTTGCCTTTTGTAGGTAATAATCATGAGCAGGTGATGGCATGTGCACCAATTGGTGTCGACCTCTTGTTACTTGCATACAGAGCAGCTGTGTTGTCTTTCCATTAGCCAGTGCCATAGTGACACAGTGCTATAATTGTCCTTCATGTGGGCCTTGCCCCTTTTCCTTGCCTGTGAGTAGGACATTATGGATTTGTAAGGGCTACAGCTTCACAGACAGTAGGTGGAAACACCTCTCAGAACAAGAAATGTGGAGAAAGCCCAACAGCATGGGGGACAATGATTACTAGATTAACAAGGTTTGTCTGGACATGCATTTTCTGCGTGACTTGATGTCTTGCAATGATATGTCTCTGAAATACCTCTCAACTGTCCAGATGTCTACAGAGTACCCAGAGATTTGCCTGTTATGTTGGTCTGTTCCTCGGACAGTTTCTGCTGTTGAGAAATCAGTAGGATAATGTGAGGATTGTAGTCAGTAAATGTTGACATCCATTTGTGTTTCAGGCATCATATACTTCAGGGATGCTATGTTACAACAAACCCTGTAACACCAGCAACTGTTTCAGTTTGTAACACAATTATGTGACATATGTCCCTCTTGTCCAGATGTCTTACAGTAAGAGGTTCAGAGGTATGGCATAGCATTATTTAGTGACTTCACTCCTGATATCATCCCAGTGATTTAGCAGACTCCTGGAAGTGGTATGCAGCAGTGGCCATAAATATGGTCCCACACCCTGGACATTCTGTGGAAATCTGTACAGTTCAGAGTTATGTCTGTCTGGCCATTGTTAACAGACTGCTAAGATTGTGTAGCAATGCTGTGTGTAAATGTTTGTTGGACTGAGTAGGGACAGTAGCAGATATGAGTGTCATAAATCCTTTTCTATCTGACTCTGCATTGTTGATAGTTGCTGGTGGTCTATCAGGTGTACATGTTTGTAGGGGGCAGATGGAGAAGTGTCCTGTATCACCACATGATTCCCAGTAGACTGTGAGTTGGGGCAGGATGTGTCAGTGTAGTGTGTGACTGGAAATCAGGATATGTTTGTTCAAACAGACATTATACTCTAGAGTTAATTTGGGGTACTAGTATGTTGCTGTAACTGTGGTGCAAATGGTTGTGGGTGGACAATTTCTCACCAATGTCTGCTTTTCACTACAGTAACATCCCTGTAGTGCATGATATATTTGCAAAAACATGGGTAATTCCGCAGAGCTGATTTGGGGTAGTGTTGTGTTGGTCTTACAGTGGCTCAGAAGGTGCTGGGTGAAATGGTTAGCAGTTATCAGTGTTTTTCTTTTCTGTTACATGACTGCTGTTGTACCTCTCCACTGTCCAGATGTCTAGGCACTGTCCAGATGCATGGCTCATATGTTGGTCTGTTCCGCATAATAGTTGAAGGTTTCTGAAAATCACTTGGATGACGTGAGCATTGACATCAGTAAATGATGACAAGCATTTGTGTTTCAGACTTGGAATATATCAGAAAATATATGTTAAATCAAGTCATGCTATGCTAGCAGACTTCTACTCATATAACATCCATATTTTAAATATGTCACTATTGTTTGCCCTTTATTCCCCCACTTTGTCAGGATTTTTGCAAATGTCTTGCAGTAAGATGTTATATATATATATATATATATATATATATATATATATATATATATATCTATATGGGTCTACGACTAATGACCGCAACGACGATTCCCCGACAGGATATTCACCGATGCGAGATGACCGACAGGTAAGTTTACCGACAGGGTTATTTGCCGACAGCGGAAAGACCGACAAGGGAATGTGCGATCGCGACCCGGTAAGTGTGCGATGGTGACGGAGTTAGGAGCGGTCAGGTAAGTGCTCGAGATTGTGGGATGTCAGGTTAGGCTGTGGGAAAGGTGAGTGTGTGTTTGTGTCGGAGGTATGGTTCGGGTAAGGTAAGTGTGTGTTAGTGAGGGACTGTAGTTTAGGGACGGGTTAAGTGAGTTAGGGTTAGGGTGCAGGTAGGTGATGTGTGCATTAGTGTCGGAGCTTGGGCTAGGGGTGGGTTAAGTGAGTTAGGGTTAGGGTGCAGGTAGGTGATGTGTGCGTTAGTGTCGGAGCTTGGGCTAGGGGTGGGTTAAGTGAGTTAGGGTTAGGGTGCAGGTAGGTGAAGTGTGCGATAGTGTCGGACCTTAGGGTTAGGGTTTGGGTCAGGGCTAGTGTGTATGCTATGTAGTGTAGTGTGTTGTTTACTTTCCGTGTGTCGGTGTAATGATGTTCGGTGTTTTGCGTTGTCGGGTTTGTGTGATGTCGGTTATTTGGCATCGGTGAGTTTTGTGTCGGGGAATCGTCGTGTCGGTGTTTAGTAGTAGACCCATATATATATATATATATATATATATATTTATATACATATATATGTATATAAGAGTACTATGGATATGTATTTTCCCTTATGTTAAATGATTGTAGTGCATGATGTGTTTGTAAAAGCATTAAAAATTCCTACAGCTCAGATGGTGTAGACATGCATTGCTGTGACTGTAGTGATCAGGGTCCTGGACATGCATTGCTGTGATTGAAGTGATCAGGGTCCTGTGTTCAAGACTTGGTAATATTGGCTTTCTTCATTAATGTTAAATTACCATAATGAGTGACATGTTTGTATAAGCTTTACAAGACCTCCTGGGTTTAGTGGTATGTTGCTGTGATTGTAGTGTACAGTGTCCTGGGTTTGAGAGTTGGGAGGGCTGCTTATTTTGTTGCTGGGCAGAACAAGGGTTGATGGAGACAGAGTGACTAAAGCACTTTTAAGCAGGGTTTGCATGGTTTTGTGTGAAGCTAAGTGATGCTAACAGATGGTTAAGTTGTCTTAGCTTCACTTAGCGGTGCTTACTCCCACTTACACCCACGCTAATTTTAATTAAAGAAAAGAAAAAAAGGGTGATAGGAAAGTGGTGAAATGGGGGCAAGTAGGGGGTAAAACATTAGGAAAACCAGCTAGAGATATACAGTATGGATGTAGGAAAGGACATAGCTCTACATTTCTTCTACAGCAACAGCTGTGAATAATGTGCAGAATTTGGAATTTACAGTTTCACACCCCACAGGGAGGGGTGTTGGCAACAGACATTTTTAGAATAATTTGTGGGTATTGATTAATGTCACTGTACCTGGGGGCAAAATGTAGAGTTATGTATGGGGCAATGATTTTTTTTGTAGGACAAATGCCCTTTTATTTTTTTTAAGGTGAGAGTGGGATGTTAGGGAAGGGCTGTAGGTATGTTTGGGAAGGTAGGTTGGGTAAGATACGTTGCATTCACAGACAGACAAGACACACAAGACAGCAGACAGGGGTGGTATATGACACATGAGGGGGGTAAACACCTTTGATAGGGAGGGTAGTTGGGAATCCGAAGCCCATGAGCCTCCAAATGGATACAGTTGGATTGAGATCCCCACCCATAGGCAGTCAACACTACACCATCATGGCCCCGAAGTTGGTTGTGCTGGGTGCTGGACAGGAGGGGAAGCTTTCCCCTTGTGGTGCACCAGGTGGCCCTCCATCTGGCACAGCCATCCATCCAACTCTGTCTGTGCAGATGACTCTGTGCACCATACCCCAAACCTGATGGTGGGTGATGGTCTTCTAAATGTGCCAATGCCCAGAGGGGTGGGCTCCATCCCCTGAGGCAGTTCCACCCAAAGATGGTGCAGGACCAGTGGAGGAGGCAGTTCCAGGTTGGATCCCAGAAGTGCTGGGGCTGGTGCCATGGGCAGATGAGGAGGGACAGGTGGTTCCACTGGGATCTGTGTTCCCAAACGTGCTATGGTGCTGATGTTTTACAATATATATTGGTTAGTCATGAACAAAACATTTCAAAGTTAGTTATAACAGCATGCGTGCGTGTTTCAATTAACCCCATACAACAGATTTGAAACAGTTGCATCGCAAACAGAACACATGCAGAAAAGGAACAACAGTATGCATTGTAACAGCATACCAGTAACATTGCTGGCAACAGGCCACCAACAATGGTATTTGAACAAGGTATGTTGACATGCAACTTATCAAATATATGAACAATAATAGAACACAAGTCTCAACATTAGGTTTTGAGAACAACATACACGTAGTATATGAATGATAATTATCAATGCAGATAAGGGGTGGGGGGAGAGACAAGAAGTCCATTAACAACTGTTTAGACTTCTATTTATTACAACAGTATTGCTCAGTACTCTACTGGTCTGCCCTCCCTTTGCATCTACCTATGGCCTATAGCTTCTGTAGCACAAACATACTTGTTAAACTGTCACCCTGGAATGGTATGGGGAAAACTGTGACAACTCTTGGTACATGACTAGAGGGGACTCGTACATGTCAGGGTTACATATCTGGCACAGAGTGGGTACCCTGTACTGCTGTTATGTGAGTGTGCCACTGGCATACTTCACCTGGTTTCCTATCTGTGGCCAGAGTTATTGGCAGCAGTGACCACTAGCCATCAAAGTGTGACACCTGAAAGACATGTATTGGGAAGAGTGCATGTTGTATGTACCTATCCTGCTGTTATTTGCAGGCATGGGGTTGGACAGTGGAACAGTTGTACACAGTGTATTACTATACCCCTCATACAGCTATTACCAACATTTCTTACCTGTAAAACCTGTGTAGAAAATATCTGTTAACACTACCTGACTATTTGTACATTTATTCCTGATTCCTTGTGTGTAAATATGCACACATCTTACTACCACTCCCTAGATTTGAACCATGTCTGGGTATGCAAAATTAACAACAGAAATATTTCTCATCACATTGAGCTACTGAGGAACTGTTATTTTGTATTTGACTGTTTTCTGCCTAATACTCTCTTGGTTAGACAGTCTAACATTGTAATCCTGAGATGCATACATGACAGATAGTGTACTGTGCATTAATCCTTTAAAATAATACAATCTGGACAGCAAAGGTTAACACACGGCAGTGCTGCATGGGACACACTGTAATGCATTACAGATTACTATTCTGGGTTCAGAGCTTAGTGCCGTATATATTTCATATTTCATTTATATCTTGTTCTACAGCTCCACAATCTACAGTTTTTTTCCTAACAGCTGGTTCTCAGAACAACCTCGGTTAATGCATGCTGTCAAACACCTATTTGCTGTGGAGAACCTGTATACACTCTATTTCTAGAACAATATACCAAAGTAAACACAACAGATTTTGGTATAGATCTTTATTACAGTGACATGACACAGTGCTTTAGCACTGCATATCCTGTAGATCAATATTAGTCTGACAAACTTTATTTATTCAATTAACACAGTAACAGTATACCTACTGGCAGCAAACAATATACATATTCTTAATTATTTGCACTATATACTGCAAGATAGAATTGTACTCACCAGCTTGTCACCACAGGCTTAACAGTCTGTCGGCATGGGCTTCGATGCTGCTAGCCCTCTCTGCTGCAGGTGGACAGGAGAAAAACAAACATTATGCATACCTGTCTATCACATACTCAGGCTAGACTTTGGTATAAACTACTTGATACTGATACACACTACTGGAGCATTCTGTTTCCATGCATCTTGGATCCACTGGGCTAAGAGCGCCCAGTTCCTCCACTTTAGGTCGGCATAATGGTGCATTACCTGCTCACCAGCTTGTGGGATGCCAGTAGCACTGGTGAGATCATGTGCGAGATCGTCCCAGGCCTCCGCTTTGTATTGTAAGCCCTGGTAGTGGCCCTGCAGCAGTCTCTCATCATGGTTTTCTACAAGGAGTCCAGCCATGACCCTGGACTCCTGAATGCCCCAGCGCTGCACCCAAAAGTGAGCTATTTCACCAACGCCTGACATAGTAGCTGCACAGATCAACTACAACAGCTTCTGGTTGTATTCTCACCTGTGCAGTTTAAATAAAGCTATATTCCTGCCCTTTGCTGTCATTGGATCATTTTGAAAATGCTAAGCTCAGCTAAGTGGTGCACAAATCTGCTGAGCTGAGTTGAACAGTGCTTAAAGGGGTAAATGCTGAGCACTGCTTAACAGTATACAAATCTGCTTAGCTATTTACATTTTAGCAATGCTTAAACTGGCTAAGCATAGCAGAGCACTACTTGGCGTTGCTCAGTTTTCATTTTACAAAAATATCAGGATTGAAGATTAATTCATCATTACTGACATATTATTAAGTGTATATGATTTACTTTACATGACATCCCCCTATGTGCTTTCATTACATTACCTTGGGGTGTGACTAAAATGTATGGGACACTTTTGTATACATGGGTGATTTCACATGTTATATGCACTCAAACTTCCATTTTGGATCAGCTACACTACCCTGGGTGACAAATATCACTTACTACATAATTTAACATAAAAAGTTTACTTTCAACAATGCTTTCCCATTTAAAATAAAGTGCCTGCTTTGATACTTGAACCGTGAACGCCTGCATGGAAATCAAAGACTATAGCTACTACGCTATCTCATCATTGAGATTTTGGCTATACATTTTTATTTAGCTGCTATGAGATGTTTAAGCAATGCTGAGCAGACGGCCTTAATACGCAAACCTGCTCAGCGATGCTTAAACATACCTTAGAATGGAAACAAAAGGAAATTAATATAATCACTTTATTTACATGTATCAGTACTCATTGTCAGTCATCGTAAGGACAATTGTAAGGAGACACATAGGGACAGATTTTAAATATTGCTTTTACAAACTTAGAAGGTTGATAGAATAATAGGTTTTGCATTAGCATGACTTTTCAGAAGGATGTGGAGTCATTATTTAATTACTCAAATCCTCTGCTATATGCCAGGTAGGGACAGATATTTGGGGAAACAAACCAAAAATACAATGCAGCATACCTCTCAACTGTACAGATTTTTGCAAAATGTCCAGATTTCTGCCTCATGCTTTTGGTTCATTTCTCATGTGATTGTTGTTTTCTAGCAAATCATTGACAAATCACTCTCAGGGTTTACGTCAAGAAATAATGACAGAATTTGAGTTTCAGATTTCATACCCTTCAGGAAATCCATGCTATTGCAAAACCTGTAATCCTTTCCACTTTCAGAGTTTGTATGAGCAATATTTAAAGAGTTTCCCTATTTTTGGGCCTTTGTTCCCCCTATTATTTATGGCTTTGTCCAGATTTCTTGCTCTAAGAGGTTGAGAAGTATGCGAGGCAGGCATCTAGACATTCTGCAGAGACCTGTACGTTGAGGGGTATGGCCTATGGCACTTTCACAATGCAGGGGGTGTGTGACAGTACATGTCACACACACCCTGCATTGTTTCTTATCTAAACTTAATGCTTTTAGTGTCCAAGGAAAATGAAAGCACTTGGAAAGTGCCATATGGCATTTTGACAATGCAGGGGGTGTATTACAGTACCTGTCACACACACCCTGCATTGCTTTTTTATCTAAAATTCATGATTTCAGTGTCTGTGGGCACTGAAAGCACCTAGAAAGTGCCATATGGCACTTTGACAATGCAGGGTGTGTGTGACAGTACCTTTCACACATCCGCTTGCATTGCTTCCTATCTAAAATTCATGCTTTCAGTGACCACGGACACTAAAAACACTTGGAAAGTGCCATACGGCACTTTGACAATGCAGGGTGTATGTGACAGTGCCTATCACATACCCCCTGCAGTTATTTATTGATGTCCTACACATTTCATTGTCCACAGATACTGTTTTGCTATTTTATTTGCTTTCAGTGTCCGCAGACACTGAAAGTATTTAAAAAGTTCTGTACAGCACTTTGAGAGTGCAGGGGTGTGTGTTAGATGTGCGTGCACCACCTAAACACACCCCTGCACTCAGTAGTGTTTATGTCTGCTTAGCCTTCGCAGCAGCATGCCTTCATGAATATGCAAGGTGCGCTGCCGTTAATGCTATGCGGAAATGGGCATGGTTCACTCCGTGCAGGAATAGCACTGTTCCTGCATGGAGTTTATTGAATCCTGGCGCTTGTCTATTACTCATAAAACAACTTCTGGGACTGGTCTATGGAACTGATAACACAATTGTTAGACATAGATTTTCCATGCTGTAGGGAATTTATGACAACATTGTTAGACAACTGCTCTAGGGACTTGATGACACCATTGTTAGACACAGATTTTCCATGCTGTAGGGAATTTGACACCATTGCTAGACATAAATTTTCCATGCTGTAGGGAATTGATAACACCATTGTTAGACATAGATTTTCCATGCTCTAAGGAATTGATAACACCATTGTTAGACATAGATTTTGTATGCTTTTCAGGTCTGATGAGGACAAGATTATAGTCAATTGCCTTTCAGGATCCAGAGTTTCTGTCAAACCCAGGGCACTCAAATCCCCTCCCATCATTAAGTTTGACTGCAGTATGATAGTAGTCCATGGGAAATAAATGATTTGGCTCTTAATACCCTGACAGAGATGCAAAGGGGTATGCTGGATGTTGCTATGCAAGTATCAGACAAGGATAAGACTCTGGTTTTCCAATTAATCCTTGTCTTAACAAGAATGATGCTTAAATAAGAGGAAAACATAAATGGTTTCAGCAGCATGCTAATAAGCTGGCATCACTGCAGGGGAGCCAATATGTTTCCACCAGGGGAAGATGCTTGACAGCCAAACTTGTTTTGTAAATGGTGGCCTGTATCTCTCATTCAAGGTTCTCCACATACTAGTTAAAGCCTTTGCTGCCTACACCTATGGCTTTTTAGACTGAGTTCACCTAATGAATATACAAATTTAGCAAACCCATATGATCCCAAATAGGTCATCATCAAAGTGGCTTACAGCTCTTTTCAGTGCCAGAAGACTTAATAACAGCCTTCGTGATTTTGAGGCATTTCTGTGTTGGCATAGTGTCCATCTATGTCTAGTTATCAATATGTGGTTCAAATGTAATTAAAGATCTCACTCTCTGTGCCTTGGTTTTATGCAAGCCATGTCTTTAAGCCCATTGAAGACTGAGTCAGTGTTTTGGTGATTGTCAGAGACTGTATACCTTCTAGACTAAAACTCAGTGTCTCCTACAGTGGCTCTTTAGAAATCCAGCTTACTATAGGCAAGTCAAACTGCTGTTTTATTGCTGTCATCAGTTTCGCTGTATGCCCCCAGATGATCATGAAAAATGCTAGACTTTCCTAGAATATATCATTATAAGAAACAGCTCATTAATTCTTGGTGACTTCAACTATCTTGATAAACTGGAATACTTGCACTTTCAATGTAGACTATGTGCAATTATTTTTGGATTGGGTAAACAAAAACCTCCCTTGATCAAACTGATTAGACAGAAACATTCTCAACCTGATTCTCACAAACTCAGCTTCTGTCTGTTCTGTTGTCCTGGTTTGCCCCCTCAATGGCAAGTAAGACAACCAGTTTGTGACCTTTACTCTCAGAAGCTTCACCTTCCACACCCATTGTAACCAACACCGCCCTGTTAAGAGACTTCAAAAAGGTCAATCTCATTGATCTGAATGACAGAAATCTCTACACTTCCTCACAATATTTAATCAGTTGTCCATGAATATGCAGTTGGCTGCACTAAAGATATGTGTGCCCATTGAGATAAACAAATTGATGTAAAAAAAAAAAAACTTCTTATATTACAAAGTAGGACTAAAACTCCCCAGCATGAGAACAGTACAAAAAATCCTCACTCCGAAGCTGAAAAACACTATAAGGACCAGTAAAACATCATGTGAATTAAGTGCAGCACCTGAGCCAAGTCATTCTTCAGCTAGGTTAGAAAACAAGGAAATAATTTACAAAATTGTTCTGAACTTTTCAACAATGGAACCTCCCACTCATCCCAAATGACACTTCAGATATACTGACAAACAAATTTGCTGCTAGCTTTTTTCCCTGAAATCTCATCCTAACATTCCAGTATCACTCCCACCCTATACCATATCGAGGATCATGTCTTGTCATGTTTGAATGATTAATAGTGTTAACACTAATTCACAGTACCCCTTCCTTAAAGTGTTTACCTAAACTTGGTTACAGGCTATGTCACCAAATGGTAGCACACGACAGTAGTGATGTCCCTCCACAAGGGCGTACCCACTACAGACACTGGAAATTTGAAAAGTATCAACCTTTCAAGTCTGATCAAAAGCCATGTAGTGCATAATCACTGATCTTATAAATCAAAAATCTCATTAGTCTCAACCCATAACAATTTGGCTTCACAAAGGATAAATTATGCCTTTGGAATCATGTCATCTTCTTTGAGAAGGTGACTTGAGTGTTGGACAGTGAGCATACTTTTCATGCTAGCTATATTCACTGGTTAAGACATCTGACACCATCACATGAAGGGAATGTTAATAATATAATGCTTTCATTAATCTCTTTGTGGTAAGATGGATAGCCAACGTATTCAATGACATAGCACATGCTGTCTATGTCAATGATGCCTATTGAAATATAAAGAAGGTAACCAGTGACACCCCATGAAATATGTACCTGGTCCCCTCCTGTGCAGCATTTATTTCTCTGACCTCAAAACTATTATCAGTGATCTCTGGTTGACAAATTTGCTGATGACTACAAACAGAGTGTAATTGTCAATTTCCCTGAAAATACATTTCCCTTGACAATGGGATAACACGAGTTAAAACCTGGTGTTTAGAAAACAGATGAAACTAAACCCCAAGAATCTACCATTATCCCCTTCAGGGAACAGCTAATGAATGCAGCCTACAGCACTAATAACTTCCCATTAACAAGTGAGTCAGCAATTAGAGATCTGGGCAGCTGGGTAAATAGTGCCCCTCCTTTGATCACTATGTGGCTACTGTAGTCAGAAAATCCTTCCATATTTAAAACTAATTGCCAAACATATCTCTTACAAATACAGGGAAGCTGTTGTTTCCTTATATCTTTCCCTTTGTCAAATGCATTACTGAATATAGCTCACCCCTTGACATGTATCTGTTTAGGCAAAAACAAAAACAAAATATCTCTTATCTCATAAATTTTTACTTCCATAACAGACTGGAAACCTTGTCCCGCTACTCATTGTCTTGCTGATTTTGGAGGGTGCGTCTATTACTATGCCCTAAGTGATTCTACTGTCTTTGACCCCCTTTATCATATAATGCAGCCAACAATGGAACAAGATATACAAATACACATCAAAAATACAATACATACAACAAAATGAAGGAGAGGTTAGTTAACCATCATCTGTACTTTTTCTGGAATAAACCTCCTCTGCGATTCACACAGTCTGTTTCATTGTCATCTTTCAAACAGATTGGATAACCAGATGAATGAATCCAATAGCACACCCCCACAAGTAAGGCCGGCAAAGGCCAAAAATCCTCAGTTTTATGCAAAAACAAAAGCCAGCACCATATGAGTAAGACAAACCTTCTTTATTGTGGCAACACCATACAAAATCAGACAGGTTTCGTCACCTTTGCCTTCTTCAGTGATACAAACAGAAGCAAACATCGCTATAATTTATATCCTGATAAATTGACATTTAAAGCAACAGCAACCATTAAAATCAGGACTGTATTTTAACACACTGTATAGATGGTCATTGAGCCCTGGTAAAAATAAAGCCCCAAGCCTAATGATCCAACATTTCTATTTTTTGTTTAACATTACATGCCACCCTGATTTATTTGTCCTATCCCCCCAGATTTTATCAATAATCATGAAATGAAACTTAGCATTACTGTGTTTAAGAGTTTGTTTATATAAGGCATTTGATGTACATTTGGAGTAGGCGATATGCTATGAATGATGAATCATCCCCGATGTGCTACTGTAATCTACACAAGATTTTTTAAGAATTGACCTAGGTTTTTTTTCTCTTAGATCTTACTGAATTACCTCCCCTTCAGAAAATTTGACACTTTTCCAAAAATCAAATGGTTTACTCCATTCATAATCCTTTATATCACAATTAAATTGCTGAATCTTTTTATTTTTAAGAGATTTTTCTAATGTTAGTAAATCACTGGTGAGCTTAGTAAGACATACCTGATATTGGGTTTGCCCCTCATATGGTTTAAGTTCATCACAAACATGCTGCACAGCTACACAATTGCTATCCATCATGCACTCATAATAAGATGACAAAATATTAACAAAAGTCATTGATGCATCTTGCTGTGCTTGAGCCCACTCGTGGGTCAATGTATCATCTGCCATACTAACATAGGGTAATATCCAAATTCTTTAACCCCTCGGTGTAATGTTCTTGGCCTGATAGGCTTTGAATAATTTCAAATACCAAACATTAGTACATAAGGTAGTCATACTTCTGGTTAGCTTATCAAATCATTCTGTACAGTGATCAGCCAAATTCTGAACGCCAGTTTCAGCTTTTTGCTCCCCTAGTTCTGTTAACCCAAAGGCATGTAAATCATGTCCGCTGACAGACCCTGTAAGATGGTAACCAGATCCATTTCAAAAACAGCTCAGTTTCAACTTTCAAATAAACACTGCCCCCGGGATTCATGAAGCGCTGCGCAAGGCCGGCGTAAGGCTTGCGCCGGCGGTGCATGGAATAGCCGGCGCAGTAGCGCCATATGCATATTAATGAGAGTGCACCGGAATCACAGACACGTGCGTAGTGTACGTGAGCGAGCCCAGGTAGGATGCGTCTGGAGGCGTGTCTAAGCCGGCATGAGGTGAGCAACCTAATGTGCTGACAGCCACGGTCCGCCCACAATAGAAATGGCAGCAGCCAGGTCCCGTGCAGAATGAAACGCACGTACAGTATGCAACATAGTACCCGTCCCAAATTAACGGAGAAGCAAATACAAGCCACGAAGGCATAAGTGTACCCGTCCAAGGAGCAAAGGATACGCATAAGACCGCGTTCGTCCCGCAATGCACCGTCAGTGTTTACACTCAGAGAAGGTGTACAGCCGCATGTCAGCGCGCCGCACCGACATAGGAGCAGCGACTAAGGTCATCACCTGTCCCACTGTGGTTGGGGCAGTCTCTCTATGGCCAGTTGTGTCCCGAAAAAACATATTAGAAATGGCTGATGTGCTACGATTGTAGGACACAATGATATCCCGTATTCAATGTAATGGTAGCATGAATTGGTTATTTCTGTAACAGAAATACCTAAATGACACAAGAAACAGAATAAGCAAGCAAATTGCCACAACAATAAGCTTATATTTAGGCAAACAAGTGAAGTTCTATGCTATATAGTGACCGTGTGTATGTGTCGGCCTGTAAAGTCAGATGTGAGTCCCGGAAATATCCCAGATCGGAAACTGGAAAAGGTGGAAACCCCAGTAGCGACATGGGCATGGTCACCAGGGTTACCTGCTGTCCCAATGTGCCATGGACAGTCCCTGATTGGACAGTTGTGTCCCTGCAACAATCAGAAAAATGGAAAATGACCTCCGATCCCCTGCCAAGAAAATTCGCGCAATATACATGTAATAGTAGCATAAAACATATACATTACTATATGAAACACAGACATGGCATAAGAAAATAAATAAGGAACCCAAATGCTTACAGAATAAGCTTATAGTATGGCAAACAAGTGAAGTTCTGTCAACTGCACTAGCCGTGGGTATGTGTAGTCCTGCAACTTCGAAGTTTCCACATAACATGCCCCACTATGGGCATTGGAAAAGGTGCCAACCATAATGGTCACAAGCAGTAGTGAGAGTACATATCCGGGTAGCTGTGTTGACATAACAACAGTAAGGAAGCAAGATACCTCAAACACAGGCAAACATGTGCATAGCAACATATCCCACACCCAGCAATGTCTCTGTTGCATACACTGGATGGCGTATGTTGAAGTGTAATATCCAGAAGCAGAACCCATGCATTCGGATGTACTACACAATAGCCTCATTGTACATGTCAGTCCCACCCATGTACACCTCTGCACCCTAACCTGCTAGCATCCGTGTGCAGCTATACACCCACACACAATGTGCATACCTGAAATGTGGTAAGATGTTTGTGTTAGGCAATGCCACGCGGGCAAATCATTACCCACATGTCACCAACCCACCGCAGGTACAGATATGTAAATGGCTGCATGTGAATGTGTCTGCAGAATGTGTACATCCTGCATGTAGTATGTACCCGTCCAAACCATATAGGTTTGCATACGACACGGTGCACATAACTGTACACATGTGGACAAGTCGGTCGTTGGACCACCGCATCGATGATTATCTATGCAGTGAAGTCGATCACATATAGCGGAACACGTGCCTACCAAACAGGACGTCCTAACAGGGTGCTACAGGCAAAGAAGGGAAGCTGGGACATCACATGTGGAGAGTAGCGTTGCGGACGGACAAATACACACGGTCAAGGTAAAGGGCGGAACAACATGCATATGGCGGATGGATGTTGTTCAAAATATATATAGAAACACATATGAAGTGCCAGTTTAGACTCAAAATACTATATAATGCATTGAATTGTACCGTACAATATGGCAGTAGAACTAAGCCTGCATGTAATTGGTGAAGCTAAGCTGTAGTGTGATGGAATTCTGAACCTGGCAGTAAGCAGTACAGCAGGCTTATGTCTGTCACCATTAATTATTTGCTGGGTTACAGAACAATAAATGTATGTACATGCATAACATCACTCCTTCCCCTGAGGAGGATGGCCTTGTGAGCTCTATCGAAGATAACAGTACAACTCCTTACCAGAGAGACAAAGCAACATATTAAGAAATTAACTGTCCACTGTATCGGAACAGTCTAGGGTCCTTGAAACAGCTACAATCACAGAAGGACACTGTAATTTACAAGGTGCCTTGCAAGGCTGTGTTATTCTCATGGGAAAACATTTTAAAAGCACGACCCCAGCACCCACGTATGTATAGACTATTGCAGACCATAGTGATGGAAATGCCCTGTGACCGACCACGTCAGTAAGGTGGGCAAAAGCTGATTGTAAACACTATATAAAGAAACTGCTTACTGTATAGAGTCAGACAAAACACTCATACTTGGACTGTATATTATTTAGCCTGCCTGTGTACACTACTAAACCTTCCGAACCCGAGCCTCCTGTGTTATTGGCTGTCACTTAGAAAAGCCTACTGATAACTACAGTCTGGTTTTAACAACTTATTTCACATTGTGATCCTTGTAATCCGAATTCCCTTGGTAAGCTACAGGTCAGAGTGCATGGCTGGTTAGACATCTACGCAGGAGAATTTGCATAAATGGTTCTTCTTGAATGAAAAGACCTCCGACTGAATTGTTGTGTGTAAAGAGGCTGTTTACTGTCTGATCTGTGGCTGAAAAGCGGAAAACTGGATCCCAAGAAGAAAACGTGCAGCCTTAAACAGGAGGCCCAGGTAAGGAGTGTTTGCCTTTTCGTCTCTATTGTAGATCAGGGACCAGACTACATTGTGTTTCTGTTAACAGTTGTGATAGCGGCTCGAAGACCTATCCAAATACTGTTAAATCTGAACATAGGTCAGGGGAACACACAGCAGAGTAAATAGTGTTTGTAGACACTACAGTGGATACAGGGAAGGAGACACCACGTGGTATGAGAGAAGGGTACGTAGCAGTCGTGTAGAGGATATGGGAGATTATTGAGGAAACAGATCATGTGATCCGCGTTTGACGGGTGACGTGAAGTATATGCAATCGCAGAGAGCACATAATGTGAGTTACGCAGCAAAATGGGGTAATAAATATGACATTGATGGTATATTACACAAAATATCGTTACTGAAACATTGTAATCCCTGAAAATGTGATGCACATGTTCCAGGGTAAACACCTGTTCCACCCTGAGAGGGACAGTCCCTCTTTGGCCAGCCATGTCCTGTAAACAAACCGAACAAATGGCAAATGTCCTGATATCTCAGGACAAACATTTCAGATATCTATCAAAATGGTAGCATAAACCAGTAAATTTGTATCTGGAACAGCAAAATATCATAATAAACAGAATAAGCAACTGAAATGCTACAACAATTGGTCGCTCTCCTGGCAAAAGTGAAATCCTGTCCTACGTACTGGCCATGGGTATGCCTTTTCCTGGAAAATTACACGTTCGAACACTAATGTCCCACATTGTGCATTTGAAAAGGTGGCAGCCCTAAGGTGTGCAGGCGACAAAACAGCGACAATTGGGTATCCGTCATGCACATAGGTGGATTGAGGTAGTGTACGAAGGAACAGAACACTACAAATGGCTAAGCATCATACGTACACAGAGAAGATCATAATACAGTAGTACCGATAGCCCCCACAACCCCCTACCACCTCCGATACCACATCCAGGATATGAAGCGGGAGGGCACGCTAGTCCCCACACGTTATCCTGTGGCAACAGAGGTAGCACAATGAACAAATGTAACAGAAGCCATTGAAACCACATCCCAAACACGTAACATACCTAGGGACACCCGAGTAAGAAGACAGTCACTAAAACAGAGTGAGGATATCTGTCAATTAATTGAAGTACCGAACCCTCATGCAGGACAGGAAGGCCAGGACCCAACCCCCATAGCGTATAGACCGTGGACACCAGAAGATATCTGTAAAGTCATAGAGGGAATTCCCCATCCACAAAGTAATCGCTATTCACCATGCAATACCCCTGTATCTTCTGATCGGAAACCAAAAGGGGAATGGCAGATGGTACAGTATGTACAAGCTGTAAATCATGTAAGAATACTTAGGGTAGCGTTGGTGCCAGACCCACACACTATATTCAATGCTATGAACACGCCACAGAAGTATCTTACCGTGGTACATATAAGCTATGCTCCCTTTGCAATACCTATACATCCACATAGTCCGTATTGATTTGCATGTACAGTCAGGGTGACAGACACAGCCATACCCGGCTATCGCGGGAATACTGTGAAAGTACAACGATATTCCCACAGGAGATGGCTAGCTACATTCCGGTGTTAACTACACCCGGGGCCAGTCAAGTTCTACTTTATGTGGATGATATTCTGCTTGCGGCCCCTACCCAGCAGCAATGTATGGAAGATACAATAGCATTATTGAGATATTCAGCAGAACAGGGACATAAAGTAAGCAAGCATAAATTGCAACTACAGAGAATACAGGTCAATTACCGGCATATGTGGTATCCAAGTAGGGTAGAACATCACATGACGATAGGAAGGTAGCAATATCATAAGCACCCAAGCCAACTAACAAGAAGGGAATGAAGTCCTGTCTGGGCCGACTAACATTTGTCAAATCTGGATACCAAACAATGCTTTGGAATCCGCTGTATTGTTTGCCTTAATCTTTAATACACCTATGGCAGCACAACACATACTACACTGGATTACAGTAGCAGAAACAGCGTTCTGCAGACTAGAACGATTGATAGCCTCAACAGCTGTAGTAGGTCTCCTGAATAGTCATAACACATGTAGTCAGACCGTAGATTGTAAGCGGAGATATATGACGTCAGTCTTGATGCAACAGCAGGGAAGTAAGCAACGCTACATAGCTTACCACTCATTGCAGTCGGACACTGTGGCATGGTCAGTGCCACATTGTGTACAGGCAGTTGTTGTAGCACCCATGGCAGTACAGGCCCCGGCCGTAATGTTACTAGACCACCCTCTCACTGCTGCAAGAGAAGATAGCATTCCTGACCCGTGCTAGACATTTGTCTTGTTTGACCATACCACTGAGTCAACCTCATATGGTGATTGAACGTTGTACAACATGAAACCTATCAACGTCACGTCCGACACCTGTGTATGGCACACCACACAGTTGCCTATACGAAATGGATTAAATAACTACACACAGACATGATATCACTGATATACCCTTAGATGATGCAGAGGTGACAATTAATGTGTACGGATCATGTAGACAGAGTCCTACAGGAACGAATCAAGTAGGTTATGCAGTAGTTATTGATAATGAGATTGTAGACGGCCAAACCCTGCAGCATAACGTGCCTGCTCAAGCAGCAGAATAGATAGCTTTAACACGTGCTTGTACTGTAGCGGAAAACTGATGTGTGGACATATGTCCTGATAGTCAGTATGTTGTCTGTACAGTGCATGTTTATGAGCAGCAGTGGAAGAATAGGGGAATGATAACATCCACCGGTAAACCGATTAATCATGCGCAATCGATCTTGAATGCATTAGACTCCATTCAGTTACCCACTAAAGTAGGTAATTGTAAATGTGCAGGTCATAGAAAGCAACAGGATAACAGTAGGAAAGGTAAGGCATGAGCTCATGCACCTGCAAAACAAGCAGCCTCACAGTTGGAAAGTGTTTGTGTGAATGAGGAATGACAAACCTCAGACAGTTTAGATGTAGAAACTGTACAAACAATGCAAACAGCAACTACGAAAGCAGAAAAGTCGACGTGGTTATGACGAGGAGCAATCCTTGAACACGGACTGCACATATCCACAGTGAGAAAGCCAATATTAACGTCTAATGTATTCAGATATGCGGCTTTGTGGAGCCATGGGTAGAGACATGTCTCAACAGGGGGGATGGTACATTTGGTTAACAGAATACCCCTAACATACGGAATTACGAACCACATACAAACATCATGAGCAGCGTGTCACGTTTGCAGTAGATATCATGCACAGGGAGTATTTAAACTGAAGGGAGTGAGTTTACCTACACCACCATAACCGTTCCGTACTATTTGTATGGAGTTCATACATCTGCATAAATGTGAAGGGAACAAATACTGTTTAGCGATTACACATATATATAATCAAAATGGGTAGAATCATTCCCAACCATGAATCCGGATGCAGCAGCAGTGGCAAAGGTGCCAGTAAAGTAAAGTATCCCTAGATCTGGCATGCTGTAAAGAAGCTACAGTGACAATAGAACACATGTAGTGAACCAGACAATCACGCAACCTGGGGGATTAGTTTGTATTACCATGAATGTAAATTGCATGTACAACCCACAGTCAGCATGACTGCTGGCGCCGTAAAATGGGATCCCGAGAAATAAGTAGAGGAGGTTGGTGGGTGACATCCAGACGAGTTACATGTGCTGTCTACCTCTAGCATTGCTGAGCATGACAACAGTTCCAAATGTAAAGTGCTGCACCCACTTCGAAGTAGTATGTGGAATGGCATATCATGTGCCAGAGTGGAAAGCTGTCATGCCTGCAGAGCCGGAGGTCAATGACTCATTAGCAGGTGACATGAGAGGATTGTTAACCAATAACACTGTTCTTCAGTTAAAGTCTTTTACAGATAAGAGCAAACGAAGACGGACGCATAGCTGACACCAGTATCCTGTGTGTATGTCACTGTTATCCAAAGAACATTATTGCCAAGTGGAAATTGTGAAGGTCTGTACCGGGTACTGTTGGCAACGCCTACTGCAGTAAAGTTTGCAGAGAGGTCGTCCTGTGTCCACCTCACATTTTCAAACCGGTAAAGGATATCAAGTCTGATTGACATCTTGTAGCTGATATACCAAACATCCTGAATCACCCAGCAAGACTGTATAACAATACAAAGCAACCCCAAAGACATTTTGTTTGCTGTCCTAATGATTATACACCTATTAACCATGTTTGTGTTTACTTTACATTTTCTGGGACCTTACCTGCATATAACTACACGGATACAAATACTGATACGTGATGAACTGGCCACAGAGTGTCTTTCACACTTCAACAGATACCTAGACATGGCGTGTGCATATAGAGACTAGGAACACTTTAAATTGCTGTGTTTGTACTGCCATACCTACATCATATGGAGGACTTCCGATGCATGTTGTCCCCTTGGGGATAGATTGAGACTTGTGAATATCTACACTTTGATACAGGTTCTGTGAGATCACAGGACAATGTGGCAATGTACTTACCTGTTACACAAAAAGGAATTGTATGTTATCATAAACATGATACAGTTTCAGTTGGTGGGAGTATTTGTAACATAACTGTGTCTTACGAATGTCATATAACAGCCAAAGAACACAGTACTACTTGTAGCACCATTCATTATTTGTATTGAAACATCATGAGAACAATGTTGAAGGATGTGCAGAAACATCCTGAATTGTATAAACAGTCCTCTGTTAGAGACAGGAAAATGTTACATGCAGAGGTAACCCGCATCAGTAGTAAAGTAGAATATTGTTATGTTGTTTGTGGGAAATAAGCATATCAATGGTTACCTGGGAATTGGTCCGGCAGTTGTTATTTGGGTTATCTGGCTCCAGTCACATGACATACTGTACAATTGCCTCTGGGTGCGAAAACGAACTATAACACATATAGCTCGAAGAACTGGGAACACAGTCGAGAAACCTACTAATCCAGTGGGTGAAATGGAAGCTGTTCTGACATTCCAGTCTTCTGCAAGAGATAAAGGAATATCGATTCATATGGACTTGAGTGACAGCGTCACAACCTGGGCTGGAACACTCCCAGCTTGTGGAGTAGTGAAATCAATCAGGGAACAGAGGAAGTTATCAAAACCTGTCGGAGGAAGGATGAATGTGACTTTCCGCTCTTGAACTTGTGACTGATGAACTGGATGCAATGAGAACTGTTGTGTCACAAAATGTAATAGCGCACGACTGCACCATGGAGCTGAGAATTGGTACGTGCTTACTGAAGAAGATCGCTGTGTCCAACTACCACATGAAGAGACCAAAATCAACGCCCACCTAGAGGTAATACAGCAGGTGTCATCCATGGCGGAACCAGGCCCAAACCCACTGACGAACCATTTCCACAAACCATTGGGTGGATGGGGTCAGTCATACTGAATATCATGATTGCCATTTGTGTTGTTCCGCTCATATTGGGAGCATGTGTCTATTGCGGGATACTTTGCATGTAAGTATTAGTCAGGGACTCTGGCGACATATCTGTACCCGAGAGTATGTATCAAGACCTGTAGTGGTATTTGTCAATAGAAAATGCAATCCTTCTTGAAATGTACAACAAATTACTTGCCTAGTTAAACGTTCCACAGAGGAAGAGGCTAGTGAATGAAATAATGTTGTATATGTTTCTGGATAGAGTAGAAGCAATCAAAGGAGGGAGAATGTTAGCAAAATACACATTTAAACATATATATGACGTGCAACTTTAGAAGCAAATAGTGTATAATGCATATTATTCTACCTGACAATATGGCAGTACAGCTTATCATGCATGTAATTGCCTGTAGTGTAGCTGCAGTGTGATTGAACCCTGACCCTAGCAGTAACCAGTGCAGCAGGTGTATGTCATTCAGCATTAGTCATCTGCTCGGTTAGAGAATAATACATGTTTGTACAGGTATATCTGTCATCCTTCCACTGAGGAGGATAGGCTTGTGAGCTGTAACACAGAGTACAGCTGCTCAGCAGAGAGACACAGGAACCTAGTAGGAAATGGAGTGAGGACTGGATATGAACAGTGTTGGAACCGTGACAGAGCAGAATTTACCGAGTACAGTCTAAGTGAATATGTGGCTCGCAAGGTTGGGCTATCCTCATGGGAAAACATTTAATAAGCATTACCTGAGCACTGTTGTAGGAATACAATGTTCTTGACTCTAGCGATGTAAATGCCTTGTGACTGACCACATCATTAATGTGTGCAAAAGATGATAGTATACAGAATGCTCATACAGATGTAACATGTATAGAGTTAAACAAATGTCTAAACTTTTACTGCATACTCCTTTGCCTCCTGCTGCACAGTAGTAAAATGTTATTAATCTCAGCTTCCTGTGTTATTGACTGTCATTTTGAAAATACGAATGAGTGTTACAGTTTGATTTAAAAACCTTAATTGACAGATGTGTACGTTCTAGCATGGGAATAGGTCAAGCCAACCATCACAATGTCCATGTGTACCACATACAAACAGCCAGTAACACGCAGTAGTAGTGCATGAAGGCATACACGACTGTGGGAATAGTACAGGACATATGGCACGTGCCAAGTGCAGATGCATGACACAAACCCCAGGATGGGTGTCCCTGCAAAGAGGAACATGTGCCAACTACACCTCCCACAGATGTACCGGCAATAAAACACATGGCAAACACACAGACACACTACTGTCCAACACATGACTGCAACGGAGCCTGGTCAAACACCAACATGAAGCATGCACAAACAGGGACTTGAGTAATATTTGCCTTAACACCGCCCCATAGGCCAAAGAAGAATAGAATGGACATATGCATGTAATGTTGTGAAGGATGTGTGGTAGTCCTCAGTATCACAGTGTTAGGGACACAGATACACTGTCATCAACAGTGACGTATGTGCACTGTACACAGCATACCTGCATGTAATACAGAGGACAATCATGTGCCACAGAAATATACAGTGGCGAAAGAGTATAGTGGATAGACAATTGTAAAAGTGACAAACTATGAATATAGGTTCATACGTCCATAGGTACAGGGTAGGCCATCGTCCCAGGTTCAGCCATAATACTACACCATAGTTAGGATGACTTTGCCAACCTTCTGTGCTTCGGATAAAATACTCATGATATTGCTGTACCTCCATCAAGCACTGATAATGATGTAATCCCTGGCCTATACCTGCAATTCTCCATCCAATGGACAACATACCTGCGAACAAGGCTAGGAAGGATCTCTGTCTCACATGTACTGTGATGTAGATCCACAGCATAATGAGTGTCTGGGTGATATATGTGTCACTCAAACACATCCCATTAATGACCGTGACAAGGTAAATGTAACCTGCTCTAGTGGTTCTGAGGGATGCAGATACAGTAGGTGAAGCATACACATGACATATGGGTTGACATGGCCTTGTATGTCAGGCACAGGTCAACACTAAACAGCAGGTATGTGACGTAATGTGGCAGTGGTCCTACAAGTGGGGCAGCATTACACAAAATGGTGTCATCCTGCATCTGTACAACAATTAACCTATGTGGGCTTCCCAGCTGCTGTAGGTGTATGGTCAGATACAGTCTGAATGGGGCAATGTAGTAGATCATAGGTGTAACACGTAATGGGTACAAGGAGACAATGACCTAGCTTGATGTAGATGTGAATCCCTGCACAAACAGGTGGGCAATGTAGAAGTCCCACACAACCACGATAGCAACGTGTGTGTGGAATGAATGGTGACCGACAAACTCTGTCCCCTGATCCCTGGTAATCACCCCTGTGCTGAGTGGACAGCCACCTATATGCTGGACAGGGGTGACCTAGTAGTTCTCCACAGGTATGATGTTGCATTACTTCGCATTTAGCTGTGGGACATGTCCCTGACAGCAGATATGCATACCTGGGAGACCCCTTCGAAGGATATCTGTGTCAGATGTCCGTCCCACTTTGGCACCTGTTTTGCAGTCATCTACAAACACTGTTGCCCATAGCACCCCTGTGTGTGCCTGTACCGTGGAAATGTAGATGTATGACAGGAGTGGACCCACAGAAGGGCCCCATGGGACACCACTTGCGACAGGCAGTAGGTCTGACACGCTGCCAGCAACTATGACTGTGTGGGTTGTGTCGCATAGACAGTTTCCAACACATTCTGTGATGTACGTGTCCACATCCCAGCCAATGGGTTTATCAACGATACTTGAGGGGGGTAATGTGATGAAGGCCTTTGCCAGGTCGAGGTAGGCTGTATGGACTGCAACACCCCCATCAATGGCCTCGGTGACTGTCCCGAACATTTTGCCCATGCTTTAAAGGCATGAACCTCCCCTGAACAAGACAAACCGTGTTGGATGCAATGTATGTATGTCCCCTATGCAGTCATATATGAGCCGCAGTATGATCCCTCCACATGTCTTTGCAGATAGGTCTCCTCATGGTAATGGGACAGTAATAACCAGGCTCAGTGGAGGCATTGGCCCTGTGACGTGGGACTATGGTTGCCATGCGACACAACCTGGGTACCTTACCTGAGGTGAGGCTACAAAGAAATAGCTGTCATAACTGTGGGTCTAATACCTCAATGAGATAGTGGAGTACACAGTGGGGTCACCAGCTGGTCTCATGGATGCTATGTCCACTACCCTGGAGAGAGCATGTCCCACCTGTGTGTCACAGAACATTTGGTGACCACAAACCGCTGGTACACACATCTCCTCATGTGTGGGGAGGGTGTGGAGATGTCCTCACTGGACTTGTCAGCCTGTATGTTGGCAATGTGTGTATGTTGAGTAAACCCCACCTCTATGTGAACCCAGTCAGAGCATATGTGGGAGTGAGCTCCCAGGTGTTGAGCATAGCAACTGAAGGTGGTATGATTGTTAGCCAGGTCCATGTAGGTATATCTGTGGAATGTGCCCTGGACAATTTCATGACAGTGTGTAACTCTACACATATGATGACCAAGGGTGTCACACCTCACAAGGTGTCTGCTCCACCTTGTAGTAGCCACCTCCTCGTGTTGTACATCCTGTGTATGGCTGGGGTACACCACACTGGATGCTTGGCATTGGTACAATGAACCACAGTTGGGTAAGTGAATGCCTGGCTCATGCAGTCCTGTAGGTACTGGTAGATGGCAAATGTGATCGATGCAGTGGCTGCCGTACTGTCGACCACTGGCTCAGGGTCCTCAAAGGAGACCACAGTAGTGTGCAGAATTGTGTAGTCTGCCTCTGAGCAAGCAATGTGTATGGTAACTGGCAACACTCACAGCAACGGATGCCAAAAGCAGAAGCCAATGTCCAAATAACACAGATTAACTTATGCATGACAATATGTCTTATCATACATGTATTGACACGTGTCTGCTACTTACAATTGCAAATGGCCGGTAAGACTGGCCTAAAGATCCCGTGATGTACACAGTCTGGGGGTGTTGTTCCGATAATAAAGTGGCAATACCTCCCAATCGTGACCTCTGGGTATGGTATGAAAGTGGTTGTTAACCTGCAACATTGGATGTATAGCATTGGGTTCTGGTGTTGGAAGACATGGTTCCTGTAGCACTACACAGTATGGGTAGTCAAGCACACATCCGCGATTGCTGAACACACAGCATCAGTGAAACCCACTGCTCACAAGGACACAGTCCGACAAGCTCTACAATTTACATATGCACAGTGGTGTCCATTGTAGGACCCAAAAATTGTGGAAAGAATCGAATAATTTCTTATTTCAATGCGTACCTGAACTCATTGTCGTCACAGGTACACATATGCACATAGCGTGTTTAATGTTGCTGATAGCTGTCCATGTAATGCAGCACAGATGCACAGAAATACCCAGGGTACCGGGTCCATAGAACTGCGTCCACATCACAGTCCCGCACACATGACGGATGTGTAATGGGTACTGTCAATTGTTGCAGTCAAGGGATTCTGGGTATGTAGACTCTGGGCTCGGTGTTGTTTCGTAGGCAATCCTTTGTCCCGCCCCGTGGGAGGGATGTGTGCATAGCACCTGCCTTACTCTCCGCTAATAATGCAAACCATCCACCGGAGAATGCTAAATGCAGGTGTGGAATGTGTACAGCCCTATACTAGTGTCCAGTAGGCAATTCTCATGGATGGATACCCGTATGGCCAAGATGGCACCCACAACTGCAAACCTGGGTAAATTACATAGCCGTGGTAAGGCATAACACAGGAAATACACATAGGGACTACAGCTGACATTCCACTTACAAAGCCGGACCGTCGTGCCAAAACCGGCGTACACAGCAATCAATCTGCCAGCAACAGAATGAGGAGCACCCGCTACCGTACAGCGGAACAGATGTGTGACCTGTGGAACACATACTAATGGCACACACACAACGTCAAGTAGGATATGTAAACTATGGCATTCCCACCTATGAAGACAACATGGTTAAATGAATACATAGGTAATCAACATGTTCCGGTGGTGTTATATTGGAAATACAGTGACGGATATGTCCCATTGGGATGTCTGAGGTTTATATGAAGCAGTTGCTAACCAGCATCTTTGGATGTATGTCATTTGTTCACAGTACTAAATCACCTGGTTATGTAGCACCATGTGGAATGGGTAGTCAAACAGACATCCGCGATTGCGGAACATACACCAGCAGTGAAAAGCACTGGGCAGGTGGACACAGTCCAGCAACATCTAACTTGACATATGCACATCGGTGTCCATTGTAGGACCCAAAAATTCTATTCTGAGAATGCCTGCTAGCTTCCTGCATTACTCACGTGATCTCATTGTCGTCACCACATCACAGGTACACATATGCACGCAAGCGTGTTCAATGTTGATGATAGCTGTCCATGAAATGCAGCACACATGCACAGAAATACCCAGGGTACCGGGTCCATAGAACTGCGTCCACATCACAGTCCCGCACACATGACGGATGTGTAATGGGTACTGTCAATTGTTGCAGTCAAGGGATTCTGGGTATGTAGACTCTGGGCTCGGTGTTGTTTCGCAGGCAATCCTTTGTCCCGCCCCGTGGGAGGGATGTGTGCATAGCACCTGCCTTACTCTCCGCTAATAATGCAAACCATCCACCGGAGAATGCTAAATGCAGGTGTGGAATGTGTACAGCCCTATACCAGTGTCCAGTAGGCAATTCTCATGGATGGACACCCGTATGGCCAAGATGGCACCCACAACTGCAAACCTGGGTAAATTACATAGCCGCGGTAAGGCATAACACAGGAAATACACATAGGGACTACAGTTGACATTCCACATACAAAGCCGGACCATCGTGCCAACACCGGCGTACACAGCACTCAATCTGCCAGCAACAGAATGAGGAGCACCGCTACCGTACAGCGGAACAGATGTGCGACCTGTGGAACACATACTAATGGCACACACACAACGTCAAGTAGGATATGTAAACTATGGCATTCCCACCTATGAAGACAACATGGTTAAATGAATACATAGGTAATCAACATGTTCCGGTGGTGTTATATTGGAAATACAGTGACGGATATGTCCCATTGGGATGTCTGAGGTTTATATGAAGCAGTTGCTAACCAGCATCTTTGGATGTATGTCATTTGTTCACAGTACTAAATCACCTGGTTATGTAGCACCATGTGGAATGGGTAGTCAAACAGACATCCGCGATTGGGGAACATACACCAGCAGTGAAAAGCACTGGGCAGGTGGACACAGTCCAGCAACATCTAACTTGACATATGCACATCGGTGTCCATTGTAGGACCCAAATATTCTATTCAGAGAATGCCTGCTAGCTTCCTGCATTACTCACGTGATCTCATTGTCGTCACCACGTCACAGGTACACATATGCACGCAAGCGTGTTCAATGTTGATGATAGCTGTCCATGAAATGCAGCACACATGCACAGAAATACCCAGGGTACCGGGTCCATTGAACTGCGTCCACATCACAGTCCCGCACACATGAAGGATGTGTAATGGGTACTGTCCACTGTTGCAGTCAAGGGAGTCTGGGTATGTAGAATCTGGCCTCGGTGTTGTTTCGCAGGCAATCCTTTGTCCCGCCCCGTGGGAGGGATGTGCATAGCACCTGCCTCACTCTCCGCTAATAATGCAAACCATCTACCAGAGAATGCAAAATGCAGGTGTGAAATGTGTACAGCCCTATACCAGTGTCCAGTAGGCAATTCACATGGATGGACAAGCGTATGACTAAGATGGCACCCATAACTGCAAACCCGGTGGAATTACACTGCCGTAGTAAGGCATTACACAAGTAATACACATAGGGACTACAGTTGACATTCCCCATACAACAAACACAGACAACCAGCCGATGAAGTCCAAAGCAAAGCCGAGGTACTGTAGAGACCGTCAGTGACCACTTAGAGCACACCAAGAATTAAAGGCAGTCACCATAGTCTATTGGAGCCCACTTCGTCTGCTTCATAAGCAGACTTATTCAGAATACATACAATGCAGTCCAACCTACTACATTTAAAACCCTTAATTGGTCAGTAAATTAGATGTGCTAGGTACTAATTACATGCCTTAAAGGCAAACAAGCAAACAAACCTTACTTGGGTTACAGATTCCACACAGTGAGGACATCAGACATTGCTTCGAAAGGTACAGTCTTCATCGAAAAATAGAAATATATGTACATATATGAAAGATGAACCAACAGAATGTTTTCCAAATGTCTGACTGTGTAAGCTACATATATATGTCCTACGGATTGTGCCAATATATTAACAGAACTGCAGACACCTAGTAATATAAATGAACCATAATATATACACATAAACCGTATGATTATGACTAATGTAAAATAGACCAACGAAATGTAAAGATTCACAATGTGCTAATGTAAATATTCATTTAGAAGGTTACTTAAATAAATCAATTCAGACATCCATGTCTAAATACTAACACAAGGCCAGCGAGGTGCTTGCCCTCACATGTACTGGGATGTTGTTCCACAGCATAGTGAGTGTCTGGGTGATGAATCTGTCCCAACAACACGTTCTATTAATGACAGTGTCAAGGTGTACATCAGCTGCCCTTGTGGTTCTGAGGGATCTAACTTCTTTACGTGAAGCATAGTCATCAGATCTGGGTTCGACATAGCCTTGTATGCCAGGCACGGGTCACCTCTGGGCAAGTGGTATGCAACTGTATACAGCTGGAATTCTTTCAGTTGGTCAGTATAACACATATACCTGAGACCCTGCATCTGTTTGTCGATGAACTGTTGGTGCCTTTCCAGCTGCTGCAGGTGTTGGGTCAGATACATTCTGAACGGGGCATTGTACCCAATCATAGGTCTAATGAGTGATGAGTACAAGGGGACAATGACCTCCCCTGATCTAGATGTGAATCCCTGCATGATGATGTGGGCAATGTGGAAGGTCTACCTAACTATGTTAGCAACGTGTGTGTCTAACGAACGGTTAACAACAACCCAGGTCCCCAGATCACTGGTAACCCCCTCTGTGCTCAGTGGATTGCCACCTATATGGTAGCTAGGGGTAACCTTGTTCTTCCTGAAGGGTATGACTATGCATTTCCTGGCATTTAGCTGTAGGACATGTCTCTGGCACCACTTATCCACATCTGTGAGGCACTCCTGAAGGATATCTGTGTCAGATGTGTGTCTGACTTTGGCACCCGGTTTGCAGTCATCTGCAAACATTGTCACCCATAACCCCCCTGTGTATGCGTGTACTTTGGAAATGTAGATGCTGAGAAATAGTGGACCCAGGACTGAGCCCCATGGGACACCACCTGTGACTGGCTGTGAGTATGACATGGCGCCAGCAACTATGGCCATGTGTGTTCTGTGACTTAGCCAGTTTGCAACCCATATGGCGATGTATGGATTTACATTCAAGATGTCGGGTTTATCAATTATACCCGAGGGGGGTATTGTGTCGAAGGCCTTTGCCAGGTTGAGGTAGGCTGTATGGACTGCTTTACCCTCATCAATGGCCTTGGTGACTGATTCTACAAAGTCAAACACGTGTAAAGGCATGATCTGACTTTGACCAAGCTAAACTGGGTTGTATCCAAAGTATGCGAGTCCCCTATGTCTTTATCTATGTGTTCCATTATGATCCATCTCCATGGCTTTGCAGATAAGGCTTGTCAAACTAATGGTATGGTAATAACCAGGGTCAGTGGAGGCACCATCTATGTGGAGTGTGACTACAGTCGCCTTGTGCTACTACTCGGGTACGTATCCTGAGGTGAGGCTAAGATTAAACAGCTGTCCTAAGTGTGGGTTTATTTCCCCATAGAGTTCCTGGAGTACACAGCTGGGACACCATCTGGACCCATGGATGCTGTGTTGACTGCCTTGGGGCTGGATGTGGGTAATGCTGGACATACCCACGGCAGGCGTGGCGCGTTCCCGAGTCCGATGCCCGAGGGACCACACACATAGCCGGCCTTAGGCATAGGCCAAGTAGGTAGCCGTCTAGGGCGTTGCTCTACTCGGGGCACCTTTCCAGACTCTATTTGGTGTAGGTAGACCAGGAGGGGGGTAGCGGGTGATGTATCGGTGGCAACTTCTGCCTAGGGCACCACTTAACCTAAGGCCACTCTTCCCGTGGGTAATACAGCAGTACCCACACCCAGACGCGGGCCATTGCTAGTATGGCATATCATCTATGTCAAGAAAGCATATATCCCCAGACATAATGGCACAGCATAATGCCTGTCCGCCGCCCAAACGCAGACATACGTCACCCGCGGCGGTGCGGACGTACTGCGCGAGATGTCCGTTAACAATGTCGACATTGTCTCGCTTTGTGAAACAAACTCCACATAGCGATTCAATACTAAACAGCGACGGGGAACCCGATGTCCTCGTGGCTGAGCTGTTCAACCTGTTCCGCCATGTTAAATGTGTGTAGCACAGCGGAACCGGCCCAAACCAAGCAACGGACATGTCTGTGGCTCAGTGAAAGTCGTCACGCAATGGTAAACCCTTGTAATATTGCGACACAGGCCATACATACCGAGGGTTAGTAATGGAAATAGGTCCGTTCGACCAGACCGTGTGCAATTAGTATAACAAGATCTACAACGGGTACACCGGCCAATCGGCACACACGGTTACGAATAATTGGGGGGGGCGGTGACATGGTACCATAGACACGGACAAGACGTGCCCATGTGACTCATCTAACATTCGTACAGGGTCAGGGCAGTTCCGTACAGTGGGCGGACAAGACCAAACCCAAAGCACCACAGCAACACCCTGACAATCGAAGGCCTGTATGCATAGGGGATATAAGCACCTGTCATCTGAACAGCCCTGCGGTGACGACATATGCATCCTGGGCCATGAGCGAGGGGGAATTAGGAATGTTCAACATGCAGTACCGCACCTTTCCCAGCAGGAGAATGGATGCCTGTGACGTGCGTGAGTGCGGGGGGGATATGTAAATGTACATAGGTACCATGGGTATGCATATTAATGACAACGAACAGCTAACGTGTACTGGTCACAGTAACCGGCAAACGTGAATGCAGTCACGTTTGAATTACGACTATAGAACATATAGATGTGAACGTATGCGTGCGTCCATGCTGCAAAGACTGTTTCATATATAAATCTGTAAGTGCTTTCTTCACACGTCCGTCAACCGGATCAGACATATGTTACCGAATAGTCACAACTAACGCAAAACACGTAACCACACAGACACAGTAAACATATATAAACGGACTACGGATATGCATGTGCGCCTGCGCGTAACCCACAATCCGGACATGCAAGTGTGCGTGTGCGTGTGTGATCCAGTGGAACCAGGGAAGGTTAAGGATGTCTCCTCCACACATTTACATTCATAATTGTAAAATATATGCTTAAATAGTACTTATTGATTCCATGCTTTGTTATCGTAATGCTACAATTATTTATTTTATTTATTTATTTATTTATTTCCAGTTTGATTACCGGGGAAGTCCACTGGGCCAGAACGTACCCATTTTCAGTGGAGGCCCAGGGAGAAAAGCTCCAAAAGCAAAGCAAATACAATCTTAGTTACATGGTGTAAAAGGTAGTAATAAAATACATACATTTGAAATTACATTACATTGATACAGATTAGTAAAAAAAAGCAAAAAACACACAGTATACTTCAAAATCATCATTCAGAAGGTAGATAATAGATTTAGTAGTTTCCTTTGAGTAGCAGGTTAAAACTGTATGAGAAGAAGGTCTAAGGTTACATGCTATTTACAATATTTACATATGAGGAGAAGAGAGAGAGAAGGTACATAGACTGAGGGTAGGTTAAGGTTTGATCAAGCTGTGATTGAGAGAAGAAAAGAGGAGAGAGGAAAAAAAAAAGAGAATTAGGATAGAGTAGAGAGAAAGGATATAGAGGGATTCAAGGGGAATTTATTTAAATTTAAGTAGGATGAAAGCAGGTACACTTATGTTTAGTGGACAAGTAAGAGAAAAGTTGGGTTTTGAAGGCTTCAGTGTTAGATGTTTTTCTAAGAGTAGAAGGGAGAGAGTTCCATTTCCTGCCAAGAGAGTAGGAGAGAAGGAGTTGTCCAGCAGGGCGATTGGGTTTGTGGATGGCGATTAAATTTTGGTGTTCAGATCTTAGAGATCTGTTTGGGGTGTATGGTGGAAGGATGTTTTCTAGGGCTGGGCATTTATCAGGGTAGAATATTAATTTGTGAGCAGTGGTTAGTTGGAGGTATTCTAGGTAGTTAGGAGTTCTAGCCAGTTCAGAGTTTGTAGGAAAGACAGTGATGAGAAGAGGATTTAGATTTGGTAGCAAATTTAGAGATTTTATTATAGCAGATTTCGAGTTTGGTGGAGATGGAAGAAGACAAGTTAGTAAGGAGAGGGGCTCCATATAGTAGAGATGGCAGAAGATAGGTAAAAGCTAAGGAATGCCTAGCGGAGTTGGAGAGAAAGCAGTTGTTTTTGTAGAGCATGCCTAGCTTTTGGTGGGTTTTCTTTATGTTTTGTTGAATGTGGCTATCAAATTTGAGTTGCTCGTCTATAGTGATACCAAGGAGTTTTGCAGATGGGACCACCTCTATGGGTGACATGGTTTGGCTTATGATTTTGAATGCTGTTTTATCAAATGTGCAAGCCCTTGAGGGAGTGAAGAGAAGAATTTTGGATTTATTAGAGTTGAGAGAGATGATTTTGGTGCATCCAGTTCTCTGTAGTGGAAAAAGCTATTTGGGTTTTGTCAGTAGTTGAGGATATTTTGGGCGGTGCAGACTAAGGTAGAATCATCAGCGTATTGGATGACTGTTGTGTCTGGGATGGCAGAGTGAAGGTTATTTATGAATATGTTGAAAAGCATAGTTCAAGGATGGACCCTGGGGAACTCCAGTGGGAGTAGGTAAGAATGAGGAGGTAGAGTTGTTCCATTTGACAGCTTGGGATCTGTCTGATAAGTAGCTAGAGAACCAGGATAGAGTGTCAGGAGAGATAAAGGTTTGATAGATGAAAGAGAAGGTGTTTGTGAGAGATGGTGTCAAGGCTTTTGACAGATCTAGCAGTACCGTGGAAACTAGTAACCCAGAATCCCTGGCTTGATTGACTGTTTCTAAGAAGGATAGTAAGGCAGTAATGGTGCTGTGTCCAGTTCGGAATCCATGTTGGGAGGGTGTTAGGAGGTGGTTATGGGTTAAGAAAGGCATGAGTTGGTGGTGGACGCATTTTCTAGTATTTTAGATAAAGGTGAGAGTAGGGCAATAGGGCGGAAGTTGGAGATATTTGTGTTTTGCCTCCTTTATGAAGTGGGAGAATGTAAGCAGATCTCCAAAGCAAAGGGACATAAGACTCTTTTAGAGATCTGTTGATTAATATGCTGATAGGGAGAGCAATACCTTGCAGCACATTTAAGGAAAGAGGAGGGGATGTTGTCAGGGGCATTAGAGCATGGCTTTAGTTTAGATAAGAGTTTTTTTATGAATATAGTAGATACAGGTTTCAGCTGGAAACTGGGATGACAGTTAGAGGGGTTGTTGGGAGCAGAGGAAGGAGAGTTGGATGTATTATTGTTAGGGAAGGATTTAGTAAGATTGGCTATAGATTCTGTAAAGAATTTGTTGAAGAGAGAGCTTAGTTCTGAGTCAGTTTTACTAGGGTCTGGGCAAGGGTTATTCCTGGATCCAGGATGGAGAAGGGAATTAACTGAATTCCAGAACTGTTTGGGGTTCTTATTATGGTTGGACTGTAGTTTAAAGTAGTAGTTTTTTTTGTCCTGGGAGATTAGTTTTTTTGCTAGGTTGCGGAGTTGTTTGTATTGGAGCAGGGAAGCAGGGATTTTATTTTTTTGGTATATTTTCCAAGATTTGTCCCTTTGGTGCATGACTTGTTTTGTTTCCTTGGATAGCCAGGGGGCAGAGTTATACACATTATACACATTGATATACAATATCCTGATCAACACATTACATTCTAAGGTGCACTCACAACAATTATCAACTATGTTTCAAGATACTGATTGTATTTACCAATATTGTATTTATATTAACACATTGTTGCCGTATTATTGTTTCCATGAAGTAAGGTATGCAACACTGATATGTATATGTCACGTTATAATCAAGACTTGGAGCACTGTCCACCTAACTATGAGCAGGTTTATTGATTATTTTGCTTTAAACCGACTCTGAAGGAAGTGTATAAGGGACGGCTATGTCATGCATTCCGTACTCCGACGATGCCCCATGTTAGTAGGTGAAAGAGCTCAGTATCCTTTCACTGTGGAGTCTATCGTATTTGACATTGTCTGTTTTTGCCGATATATGCTCCATAATGTCGTTTATGAAGATGGGCAGGACGCACGGTTTGCTGTATTTCCGCTTACTGGCACGTGGATATAGATAGGCCATGTAATACAAACGATGGGTAGTCAAGCAGACATCCACGATTGGGGAACATACAGCGGCAGTCAATACCACTGGCCAGATGGTGACAATCCAACACGTTCTACACTTTACAAATGCACATCGGTGTCCATTGTAGGACTCCAAAAAGTAAGGCGTCTACACCTTTATACGTCGGGATCGGCCAATCAGAGTACCAACCGTGACTACGGCACAGCTAGACATATGCACCACCAGCGTGTTTAAGGTTGATGATACCTGTCCATGACATGCAGGACATATGAACAGAGGTCCCCAGATTGTCGTGTCCATACATGTGCGTCCATATCCCAGTTCCGCACACATGAAGGATGTGTAATGCGTACCGTGGGGGGTTGCAGCCATGGGATCCTGGGTATGCAAAATGGGGCTCGGTGTTGTTTGGCAGATAATCCGTTGTCCCGCCCCGTGGGAGGGCTGTGGGTACAGCATGTGCCTTAGTCCCACTAAGGATGCAAAGCATCCACTGGGTAATGCTAAAGGCAGGTGTGAAATGTGTTCAGCCCTACATCAGTGTCCAGTAGGCATTTCCCAAGGATGGACAAACGTCACGGACAAGATGGCACCCATAATAGCAAACCTGGTGGAATCACACAGCCGTAGTAAGGCATAACACAGGACATACAGATGGAAACAACAGTAGATACACCCGTAGACATCCATCCTGCCGTGCGAATCCGGCGTACACAGCAGCCAAGGTGCTAGCAAGTATGTGGGGATCACCCGCTTCCACTCTGCGGAACATATACATGCGGCCTGTGGAACACATATTAATGGCACACCAACAACGTCAACTAGGAAGGTCATACTATGGTTAAAATATGGCGTTCCCACACATAAATAACATACTGTCATGAATAAATAGGTTCTACATGTACCGGCTGTGTTATAATGACAATACAGTGGAGGATAGTTCACAATGGTACCTCTGAGGATTACTTAAAGCAGTTGCCAACCTGCAGTACTACAGTAACACCATATGGGTAAATTGTGGAAGGACACGGGTTCCATAGCACTACATAATATGGGTAGGCAGACAGACATCCGGGACTGTGGAACATATGGCGGCAGTCAAACCCACTGGCCGAATGGACACAGTCCAACATGTTCTACACTTTACATATGCACATCGGTGTCCATTGCAGGACCCAAAAATTACTCCTTAAGTAAGTGTGGGCAGCATAGTGTGAACCGGAAGAGGTGACAGCCGTGACTACGGCACAGGTAGATATATGCACCACAAGCGTCTTCAAGGGTGATGACAACCATCCATGAAATGCAGGACATATGAATAGGACTCCCCAGGCTGCTGAGTCCATACACGTGCGTTCACATCCCATTTCCGCACACATGAAGGGTGTGCAAGGGGTACTGTCGAGGGTTGCAGGCATGGGATCGTGGGTATGCAAAAATGGGTGTCGGTGTGGATTGGCAGATGATTCGTTGTCCCGCCCCGTGTGCGGACGGGCCATGGCATATGCGTTACTCCGCAATAATAATGCCGATCATCCACCGGAAATGGAGAATGCAGCTGTGAAATGTTTACAGCCCGATACTAGTGTCCAGTAGGCGGTTCCCATGGATGGACAAACGTACGGCCAAGATGGCACCCATAGCTGCAAACCTGGGGGAATCCCACAACTGTTGCAAGGCATAACCCAGGAAATACAGATAGGGACTACAGTAGACACTCCCCATTCAAAGCCAGACCGCTGGGCAGATACCGGCGTACACAGCACTCAATCTGCCAGCACATCAATGGGGATCACACGCTTCCATACAGTGGAACAGATGGGTCACCTGTGTAAACATACCAATGGCACATTCTCAACGTCTGCTGGGAATGACATACGATGGTCAAACTATGGCGTTGCCACCAATGAAAGACATCCTTCGGTGAATTAATAGGATTGATGTCAATAGACCATGGCAAACACCCAATGAACAGGAAAGACTTGCTGGCACCCTATGGCCACAAACCATGTCACACATAGGTAGACGGAACAGTCAACTTAAACATTTCGTCCACGACACGTCGCATATGGTATCCAAAGGTACTTCATAGACATGTATGCGCTATCACCCGTTGGCCCCGTGAGACTTACACATAACATGGAAGTATCCAGGCTTTAAATGTCCACCCTTACACTTCCATTTGTCACTTTCTATGCGAACAATGAACATGTAGCCACAGCATAGAAAGCAGAGACGCACTGCTAACGAAACACACACATGTCAACATCACAGAAAGCATACTATGAACACACGTATTACATGATATTGTACTATGAAACACAAACAAACCAGCAACCTGCAGCAAGAATAGTCCCGTAGTTCGGCACAACACAAGTCTTCGTAACATTTAAACAGTTAATTAAAACATGCAACGTTTTCGTTGTTTCCACAACGTCTGCAGAAAAAAAGCAAAGTCTAAGAATGTTCACAATCAACAATGTGAGTCTTAACATGATATTAAATATCACACTGTTGATTGTGAACGGTTTAAGAATTTGCTTATTCAGAAGAATTTGCGAAAGCAACGGAAACACACACACACACGGAAGGGACGGGAGATGAACCTACGCCTATTTACATGAACTCACTACAGTATGAAGCATTTACAGAACGCTACCAGGTTTACTGAAGAGCGCTGTCAGAGCCATACTTGTAGGCTGGTGACGTCACCCGCAAGACAATAGTTGGCAATAGCCGAGGTATGTGTTGCGGAGAGTCTAAAAGCATGTTCATTCGCAGAGGCAGCTGGGAACACACACACACACACACACGGAAGGGACGGGAGACGAACCTACGCCTATCTACATGAACCTACTACAGTATGAAGCATTTACAGAACGCGCTACCGAGTTTACTGAAGAGAGCGCTGTCAGAGGCATACTTGTAGGCTGGTGACGTCACCCGCAAGACAATAGTTGGCAATAGCCAAGGTATGTGTTGCGGAGAGTCTAAAAGCATGTTCATTCGCAGAGGCAGCTGGGAACACACACACACACACACACGGATGGGACGGGAGACGAACCTACGCCTATCTACATGACCTTACTACAGTATGAAGCATTTACAGAACGCGCTACCGAGTTTACTGAAGTGAGCGCTGTCAGAGGCATACTTGTAGGCTGGTGACGTCACCCGCAAAACAATAGTTGGCAATAGCCAAGGTATGTGTTGCGGAGAGTCTAAAAGCATGTTCATTCGCAGAGGCAGCTGGGAACACACACACACACACACACACACACACACACACGGAAGGGACGGGAGACGAACCTACGCCTATCTACATGACCTTACTACAGTATGAAGCATTTACAGAACGCGCTACCGAGTTTACTGAACAGAGCGCTGTCAGAGGCATACTTGTAGGCTGGTGACATCACCCGCAAGACAATAGTTGGCAATAGCCAAGGTATGTGTTGCGGAGAGTCTAAAAGCATGTTCATTCGCAGAGGCAGCTGGAAACACACACACACACACACACACGGAAGGGACGGGAGACGAACCTACGCCTATCTACATGAACTCACTACAGTATGAAGCATTTACAGAGCGCTACCGAGTTTACTGAACAGAGTGCTGTCAGAGGCATACTTGTAGGCTGGTGACATCACCCGCAAGACAATAGTTGGCAATAGCCAAGATTTGTGTTGCGGAGCGCCTAAAAGCATGTTCATTCGCAGAGGCAGCTGGAAACACACACACACAGAGACACACACACACACACACACACACACACACACACACACACACACACACACACACACACGGAAGGGACGGGAGACGAACCTACGCCTATCTACATGAACACACTACAGTACGAAGCATTTACAGAACGCGCTACCGAGTTTACTGAGCAGAGCGCTGTCAGGAGGCATACCCCTACGTGGGTGGTATCATTTGCAGAGGCAATGCGCCCGATCGGGAGTTAGGTCAGAGTGCGCAGTCACGCAGCCTGTTACCATCCCAAGGTCGCCGTACAGTAACACGTTAGTGCTGCAGTCGGGAATACCAAGTAACTACTGATCAGTACATCACTGCCTACTGGGCATGCTCAGACACTTAGACTCGGCACAGAGCAGACATGCATACACATGGTGCGACGGCATGGGTGGCGTAATGTGGACCGTCGTGTGTGTCCAGCCACACAACAGCAACCTGGCCATGCCACAGACGTCGCCGTTGCGAAGGGGATACAGGCATGCACCCGGGGTATAACTGCAGTCGGCCGCGGTTTGCACTGTGCTGTGTGTCTATCTACACAGCTGCCTACTGGGCATGCTCAGACACTTAGAGTCGGCACAGAGCAGACATGCATACACATGGTGCGACGGCATGGGTGGCGTAATGTGGACCGTCGTGTGTGTCCAGCCACACAACAGCAACCCGGCCATGCCACAGACATGGCCGTTGCATCGGGGAATATCTAGGTGCAATTAACCATGTGTAGGACTGGCCTACAGTTTGTTGCATGCTACAGACAACCCTCCCAAACACAGGCTACCTGCACAGATGTCCTGAGGACACTGGTGAGTGGGCATGCTCTCACAACAGCACCGTATTGGGTGACATGAACCACCCATACATAGACTGGGTACATCAGCCATGGCACAACACACTACGCCACCGGTCACAGGTGTTCTCACACCTGGCCACTGTTAAACAGCCATGCACCATACATACTGGGGGGGATGTCTGACAGTTCTGCCCATCACACATGGTGAGGATATGCCCCACACAGGATGTACAGCCCTCAATGGTGATGCCAGACTGTATAGTGGATCCACTGGTCATCCACATCCTGTAACCAACACCGGCATGGGGGACCTAAGTGATGACCTCTCCACAACAAACCACACACATCATACGACCGGTGTGGTACCCTACAAGTCCTCCATGCCAGTGTTGAACCCAGGCCAGACTGGCAACCGCCTAACAAATGCATTCTCTGAGCACCCACATGCATGTCTGCAACAGGCAAACATGATAACATCAGGACCTTGTCCACCACAGGTAGGCACATGGTGTGGTGGACCGCAGCCACTGACTAGCTGTACATCAACAGTTGGAGCTAATGCATGACAGAGCAATGTCAATACCAGGAAACCATCTCCCATTCATACACAAGCGTCACCATACGGCCACACATACAATCATCCACGGTCGCTTGTGGGAGTGGTACTGCAGAGGGCACATGAGACAACCATAGGGCCTTCCTTAACTGTGGTAAGGACATGGTTGGGGGCACACAGACTTGGCTGGAAATGGTCCAGAATGGTACAATGGTCACTGCACCCACAGACATTGTCTGCAAACCAGCGGACATCTTCCATGCATACATCCACCAAGAGGGGACATATCCATCCCACCAGAGTGTAGCCTCCCAAACATCTCATATGGCCTGGAGTGATCCCATATCTGTATGGCAGTTGACACAGCACCACTGGGCACCGATGGTGTCCCTGGCTGTGTGCTACCCATCCTCATTGAGGGCCTCGGCCCACATGCAGCCACTGTGTCATGTTAGCCTTACTATGGGCTATGTCCCCAATGGATGTCATATGGCATCTGTGGTCCCACTATGCCAGGGTAGTGCTCTTATGGACTGTAGACAGCCACATCCTATCCGCTTGACAAGCCTTGTCTGCAAAGCTGTGGGGAGGTCCATACAGGTGCCCATGGATACAGACAGCGGTGTACAGCCAATACTGGAACATACCCACAACAACATAGTCAAGGGCGGATCCTGCCTCCCGAACCTGCTCGTCCTGTCTGGAGTGGTCACCAAGGCCATTGATGGGGATACGTGGGTTTGCACACAGTACCATGACCTGGTGGGAGCGTTCAGAGCACACTACACATGGGACTCATGGAAAGGCTCGCCAGCATACATGTGTGGACATATGTCACCCGATGCTTCTCAGAAAGGTTGGAGGTCACACCACACAGGGTTGGTGTTCCTGGTGCCTTGTCACACTCATATCTGGTCTCCAGTGGAGGCCCACAGGGCTCAGTCCTGGGCCCCCTGCCATATGGCATTCGACCTTCCAATGTGCATGCAATCATTGGTGGATTGTGGCAGACAAGGTATGCAGATGACTACGCACCGGCCACCATACCCAACACCCCATGTGACACGGACATCCACCTAGGGCGTCATAGACATGGATAACTGGTGCCAGAGCCATGGCCTGCTACTACATGCCAGAGAAGGTGCAGACCTACCCAGTGTGAAGGACATGTTCAGCCCAATGTCACATGTAGGTGGTAAGCCATTCCAGATGGTGGACATGTTCATGGAAATGGCTACGACACCTGTCGTTAACATCTGTCAACACACACAATGGCAATGTGGGTGTGAAGACATTCCACTGTGGCCTCCTGGTCTTGAAGGAATCGCATCGACATCAGGGGTGTTCATTGTACCCTGTACACATCACACACCAGAGCAATGACTGCGTACATTGGCACATCTGGCCTGTAGCTAACCAGACGCCTGCAGCACTTGGAAGGACCGCAAACATTACACAAGGCGGGGATGACGGTGCTAGGACATGTGTCACAAGCTGCACGACCAAGGGGACTCCGGCTGTAAACCTTCACAGCACATCTGCTCTGTGGTGATCTGTGCCTGGCATACACGGCCATGTCTGACCTGGGTGACATGGGCATATTCCACTTCCTAGGCTCCAGGCAAACACGGGCACAGAAGCGACTGTCACACACATCACCACAAAGATGAGTGTGATGTGCTGGGGGAACAGGGTCAATGGCCGGAGACCCCCTACAACACGTAGAGGAGTGCCAGCCCATGTGAAGGAAAGGCACTGATTGCCTTTGTCCAGGACTAATAATGAGGTGTGGATGTGTGGATATAGTTATGCGCCAGGCATCATCTGTGTGTCAGTGCTGGATGAGGGACTGGGGACTGATGGATGTGGCATCCCCATCCTGAGGGGTGTTAGCAGCCACACACGGTCACGCTAGGTCCACACATGTCATAGGGCACATACCCTGTTATGTACATGTGTGCCTATGTTCCTATGTAGGGGTCCATGCCGAGTGCGGGTACCTGTGCTATGCTGATGTTGCCAGACATGCCTGTGGGTACCCCACGACTACGTGGGAACTAATTACAGTGCTCCCAGTAGGCACATGCAAGTACACCATCATTGTCATACGGGTTAACTGAACCAACATGGTGCTACACATGTAACCACCACACATACTGTGTACACAGAACAATGAATGCTGCACCTGTCCTGCATGGTATGTCTGCTGCATGATGTCAGTGCACAACCCACATCACATACACACCTGTCACCAGCCATACACACACACCACAACATACACATCACGTACTATGTGGACACAGGTATCACATACACCTCTCACTATCTTGTCCACCCTGTGCATCAGAATATGTTTGCATAACCATGCACTGATGGTGTAGCTCACAGTTATGTGGCAGAGACTTCATCATATGCACAGGGTGATATGTGTGCCACAGGCATAGGCTGTACCAATGGATGACATCATGTGTGTGTGTAAGGGCCTGTGCATTGACTGGGCATGACTGTGTACATTGCATGTGGGTGTGGTGGAGCCCTACAGTCATGTTTGCTGTGTGTGGGTTTGTGTGTACACAGTTCACTAATCTGTGATGCCTACACGGGGTATGCTTGGCAGCCCCAGACTGTACAGTGCAGGTGTTACGGCTCACTGTGTCCGCCTGCCGCGACGTGACCCGGGCCTGCCTGGGGTCGCACGGGCACGACCGGGTGTAGGTACAGACAGTCCACTCTCCGATGTCACATGTCTGCTGGAAACGTGCCCACGCCGTCCAGGGCCACGTCCACGTGGCCTGCTCTGTCCTGGTGTGGTCAGTGTAGTAGCAGCTGCACTGCTGCTGCTACCAGCACTGGGTGGGTGGGCATGGGAGGTGGCACGCACACGCTGACCTGCACCAAGTGGTGTTGCTGGCCTCGCCCACGCGTGCCTATGCCTCACCCCTACCTGGTGTTCCTGCACGGACAGCCCCCGCTCAAGGATGGCCATGCCTCGGTCGAGGATACCAGCCATCTCACCCAATCTCCTATCCAGAACATCGGCAAGATGCTGTTGGGCATTCGCCAATGCCTGGATGTTGTCATTCAAGGAATGGATTGCAGACCTCTGCAGCCTCTGCCCTTCCTGGTTCTGCCGTTCGGCACGTGCCTGCGCCGCCATTACAGTCTGGAACATGCGTCTGGTTATACCAGCTGCTGCACCCTGTACGGCAGGTGTATGTCTAGCGGTGCTCCCCCTACGAGCAGCACCTGCCACATGCCTGCGTGGCACTGCACCAGTCATTACACTGGCAACATCGTGTGTAACCACACCTTCTGCAGCCACCACACATTCCTGCTCGATGCCAACAGATGCTGACTGACCGTCATCTATGGGCAACGGTGTTGGGGTATGTGTCGGCATCCGAACCGTGTTCAGGGATGAAGGGGACATAAGTGTGATGTTAGCCAATGGCACAGTGTGTGCCTGTGATGACCCTGCCTGTGCCTCATGCACATGGTCATCACCACTAGTATCTGTGGGGACACTAGCATCAGCTGGACCGCAGGAGGGGAACTCACCTACAGCACCTGTCAATACAAAGGCATACCATCAGTTACAATACACACACACACACACACACACACACACACACACACACACACACACACATCATGCATGTGATATTGCAGGTGGCATGCAGCATTCACACGCCACAGACCAGTGAATGTAGACCACACATTCCTAGTGGCAGTATGCACACTGCCCTGGTGGGAACAGTACAACAGGCAGGTGTCTTTTAGTAGGCATGCAGTACACACATTCATGGTAGTTTGCATGCATCACCGTGATACACCGTGTGGCCACGGGCGAGTTGACAGTACACATGTCTGCCGACACTATGTCATGTACACCGCAAACATGTGTGGTATCATGTGGACATGTGACGATGGTGTCCCACCGCATGCACCACATCACAATGGCTGTCATGGTGCAGTGTTATGTGTACAGTCTACAGATACAATGTATGGGTAACAGGGATGTCTGTGCAGGTGCGGTTGGTGTGAGCTGTGTACATAGCTGTACAGTATGGAGTGCGGGCACTGTGCCACTGCACAGTAACAGGACACAGTTATGTTTCTGTGTGATGCGTGACCTGGACGCATTACATTGCCATGTCTGTCAGTCAGTTAAGCCGCTCAGCAGCACATATGTGGTGGATATTGGAGGCACCTGTGGTAGCTGTGGAGAGGCATTCCATGTCAGTGGTGTACTACATCGGATGTCCAGGGGGGCCACTACAGTGATGAGCCCACTATGTGTGTACAGGGTGCAACGGTGACTACCCACTGTGGATGTACTGTGTGGCAACATGCCTGTAGGTATCGACCATGGCCTTGTCTGTCTGGGTCATTGACAATTGTGTGTGGTGGACATCGTGCACATGGCCCTGTGGTGGCCCATGTGACATACAACCATAGTAGTGTAAGGTGTCACATTCCCTACAGATATGCAGACAGTGTGGATGTCTGCTATGTCGTGCATAGGTCATGTCATGGTGTGACAATGTTGCAGCCAGACATCCACGTGCATGGGACATGGCATGTGCCATGTCACAACGTGCACCGATGCAGGGGCATAGGTCACATTGGTAACACCTGTGCTCTGGCAAGATCACAGCTCACTATGTGGTACTGTGTGCATACTGCAGAGGCATACCGATGCATACTGCACATGCAGCCATTGTGGAACACCTACACCATTGTATGCATAGCTGAATGCACGTGACACACCAATTGGTCGTGTGGTGTCATGCCACTCTACGCTAATGGTTGTATCTACTGTACATGGGTGGTGTGTGTGTCGGGTGGTGCAACCTGTATACCGTGACTGGGGCACACACAGGTGTGCATGTCATGCCTGGACACATGGGGAATATCAATACACCATATCATGCCTTTGACTAGCAACAGACTTACCTGCAACAGACCCTTGTGTTTGCGACACGCCAGACGTACCTGTAAAGGGATGACACAAAGGTATACACATTATCCATTACTATCGCCACAGTCAGCAGTGTGCATGTCACATCATGCGTCTGTGAGTTAGCATGTGCTATGCACATGTCTGCTAACACAACATAGCATACTGTAGTATGCATCTTGTGTGGCCATATACCTGGCATGTATGGCTATATTATGTGTTGTACTATGACACCCACCCCCACATCACTTATCATACAAACATGCAACCCTGACTTACCATGCAGCTCCAAGCTCATAGTTCGGGAGACACCCACCTCCACGATGGACACATGGGTTTCTGCGTGTTGTTCTGTGGGTGTCCCCAGACTGGCCAGGAGCTCCTCCGTGGCTGTGAGTGGGGGCTGGGTTGGTGGCCCACCACCTGTCCCACGTTGTTGTCTGGCGATTGCAGCGGCACGCTGTTTTGCATGCCGGATCAGGTCTGTGCAGTGCCTGCGGATCTGCTGATAAGTGCGGTTGTATCCGGCCAGGCTGTTCACCCTCCTGCACATCTCCTCCCACATCTCCTGTCGTTCCTGTGCCTGCTGTGGCACATGACTAAATAACATGTTATGATTACTATGGAGGTATGGTATGTTCACCTCCTCCTCCTGTCGACTGAATGCAGGGAGCCGGGATCGTGGCATTATCTGTAAGACATAATGATGGTGGCAGGTCACATTTACACTGCAGTGCTGGCATACTGTTGGAGATACATTGCTATGACAAGTACGACATCTGCACAGTAATCTGTGAAAGGCATCGTGGCAGTGACACAGCCGATGTGTTGGCTTCACACCATTGAGCAGTGTGTGTCACATCATATCTGTTTGCCACCCCATCACACTGTACACGCACCATGTAGATGTTAGCCAGCTGTGGACATGTGTACCTGGCTGCACCTGTGTCCATATCACTGGCATAGGTCCCCATGTGACGTCGGTGCTGCTGTTCACCTGGACGCTGTGTATATGTCAGTACACATCACGTCTGTAGCCATTGTGAATGTCAGCAGTGGCACTGTACACATACACATGGACACCTGCACATGCATGTGTCGTGCCATGTACATCCACACAGCACTGTACGGGTGTCGGACAACTTGCCACAGCTCACCTGTGTTGCACATGTGATAGACATAGGGCAATGTGTAACCATGACACATTAGCAGGACAGGCCATGCATAGCATGTACACACACACATTGTCCAAAGCATCACACAGCACCTGTGACACCACAGGGTGCATCACCGCCACATTACTGCTGTGTATGGTTGATAGTGAGAGTGCCTTTTGTCCATTGCACCATGTAGGACTGTGATAGCTCATGCAGCCTTGCTGGGCAGGTCTGCATGGTATGGCAGGGTATGCCACATACATGGCACTGGGTTGTGATCCACCTGGGGTTTACGATATTGGCAGGGTGGCTGTCCATTCCATATGTCAGTGCTATGTGTATATGGACATTCAACATGTCTATCGCCATGGTGTGGACACTGACCTCAAGCGAGGTATGCTGCACGCTGCTTGCTGAGGGTGTGTCTGGTGCATGCAGGTATCACACATCCATGCATACACTGTAAACCTGGCAGGTGCTATGTGCTGGGATATTGATCAACACAGTGCTGTATGTGGACACACACCGCTATCCCGTGCACATGGATGGTTGCCTGCACTGATGTGGGTACCACATATGTGTACATCCAGTGCCTGCTGCCACCCCCATGTCTGCTGATGCTCTACACACCGCCATCCCTCCCTCTGTGAATGTGGTGTTGGGCACAGCATAGGTATCCATGTATGGGGACAGGGATGTTCACATAGCAGGGTCACTGATGGTATCGTCGGTCAGACCATATGCGTATGATGCACCCCTCACACATATGACACATTCATATTGTTGTTCACAATGGTGACACAGCTATATTGCTATGCTGGAGACATTCACAGCCATACATACACAGATGCATGCACGTCCATCTGTGGCATGGCCTGGACTATTGGTGTGGTTCGGCACATTACATGTTTGACTGCAGCTGGCACAGACCTACTGTGCACATGTCTACATGGTAAGCCTGTTCTACAGTAGGCATCTGTGATGTGCTGTGCACATGTCATATCTGCACATATGGTTGGTGTCCATCGGTCCACGGGCCAGTGGTGGGACACACAGGGATGTTGCTGAACATATATGCATGCAACCCTGTACAGCTGTAACACTAGCCTCTCAGATGGTCATGTGTGGTGGACGTGAACACCGTACACACACATGTGGTTGTGGCCTGCCGGCCATACCCATCTCCTCCTGTGGGTTGCTATCATCCCACACACTCCTTGTCTTGTATGTACAGGCTATGGACCTATGTGGGGCTTGTGTGCATGCAATACGATACTATATGCCTTTGCACCCATCACAGACAATGTCACACAGGTACACCGGCAGCCGTACACATCGCAGCTTGATGTCAGCACGTCACATGTGGTACACACATAACACATCTCCTGTGGGACATGGTCATTTGTACGGGCATGTCCAGTAGTCACATACCACAGCTACCCCTACATGACGGCTATGCAGGACATGTGTGTGTACAGCTACTGTGACATGTACAGGAGCAATGCCCCCCTACCTACATCACATGGTACTACCTGTGGAGTATGTGTGTCTGCATCCATGCTATGGCCATAGATGACAATTGTACATCAATATGTGCAACATACCTCATTGGGGGTTGTCATGTGCACATGTTCCATGTGTCAATGCATTGTTTGTGTCTGTTGGGCGGTCATTGTTGTGCATAGTTTACATGGCTGACATAGCGTACTGTGTCTGATTCCAGGTACTTCATTGGGCTACCAGCATTGTACATTTCTACAGCACATTCCAGCCATCATGTAGCCAGCTTAGATGACAGTGGGAGGTGTTCCGCCATGTGCACATATGTCACACAGTACGAGGGTGACTGACACACATTGTCAGGACTGGGTTCTGACTGCTGTGGATGTGTGTACTGGTGTTGACAACCATGACTGCACCAGATGGTGTCTTCTGGATGTGTAACATTCACAACACACACCTACATTCACATAGCAGCACATCGTCCACGACAATGGACATTCCTGCATGAACACTGTGTACGGTATGTCTGTATGACCACTGCATATATCACTGGTAGCCACCAGCATGGCTGTCTACAACAGCAGTGTGTATCCTGTGCAAACATGGGTTACATCAGTCACAACACACCTGTGTCAGATGGCCCTGTAGTGGATGACAGTGCAGTTCCATTCATCATGTAACAGTATACATCGTGCACCAGTATGTTGCAGACATGTGAACGGCTGTGCTAGTCGACATATGCACACATGACACATCACCTGGTACACCGTGTCTGCCTTGCCACCTGCTATTGTGACCACCCTGTGATGACATTGTACGGCCCACATGGACTGGGACATGTGATGGCTCAATGGTGAATTAACCCTCCAGGTGTGTGTCTAGCCAGGTGTCCAGTAGCCAGTGGTCTGCACGCAGGGATAGTGTACATTGGCCTACTCTGTCACTGGGACTGTTGACTATGGTCATACTGTAGTTATGCAGGCATGTGGTGTTTGTCCAGTCTGATAGTCGTGTTCAACCACACTACCGTGGCACACATGACCTGTGGACATCTGCCTAAGGTGTGCAGCCCACATGTACATCTTCACATGCTATGCTGCCTGTGCAGCGGTGTCACATGTCTGTCTCCGGCAGGGCTGTCACAGGTAGGCACAGCATGCAGTGATGTGTGACAATGCTTACACCCTCCACTGTGCTGTACACAAGCACTGCACACACAGTACAGCACACATGTCATTTATCTGCAGTGCCTGGGACCTGCCTCCATGCCCTACACGGCACACCTGCCAGTCCAGATTGTACACAGATCATACCTCCCAGGCACATACCTGGACTGCAACATACACGGGTGGGTGGTTCCCACACCACGCAGTGATTTACACGCATACTGTATATTCCCAAGACACATTGCATCATAGGTAATCCATGTTCAGATACCCATGTTCGTGACCGCTATGCACATTGTGACACGCGACAGTGAATACACTGTACACCACAGGTTACATGCCGGTCGTGTTGGCATACTGTACATTGCACCTAGGACAGTTGCTACTGCTATGTATTGACAGCAACACGCCCTTCCCTAGTATGGACTCCCATGTACCCACACATGCTTGGCCATGCAGTATGCATAGCTGGGTGACACATTACACGACACATACCATACCTACACTACCCTCGGCATGCACCAAACCTCCATGTGTCTGTGTGCTAGGCCTACACACATCCCCCCTCTGTTTGCTCAACATCCATACTTCTCATCCCTGCTAGCCACACCCTAAACACACAACCATAGCAGCATGCATGGTACATACACTCTACAGCCGGTATTACTGACATCCACTGACAGAGGTAGTTGATGGCATGGCACCCCGTACGATGGACAGTCTATGTGCCTATACCAACACTGATCACAGTGCACTTCTGCTACATTTACACACTGGTAGGGACCATGCTATTCCACACAGAGACATGGTGGTACTGGCCTTTTCACAGACACCACAGTGGTATTCCTGTTCCATGCACACGTGCTGTATGGGCACATGTGCAGGCTGTTGCACGGTAGTTATGTTCACCTGTGTGTGGTGTGTCACTTGACAGTCATGGTGTGTCCTCATGGTGCATGACATACTCCACAGCTAGCTACCTACACATGACTGCCAGACATTGCAGTGTGGGCCCTCACGCAGTGTGGTGGTATGTCTCTGCTGTTTGACTACATCCACATTCAATGCGGCATACCACAGTCATGCAGGCATTGCCAACACAGATGTTGCTGGCATCGTGCCTGCCAATGGGGTACCTACCAACACTACACACTCTCACTCACTACAGGGTTCCAATCCTTGGCTGGACATTGTATTAACCCTGTGGACACATACATAGTACTGCCATGCACATGTTATGCCCGGGAACACAGTCCCAATGTCACCTCAAATCGCCATAGTTGTTGTATCCCGCCAACCTGGCTGTTACATGTCTCTGCAGCAGCACACTGCAGTGACTGCTAGCCCATTCATGTATGTTGTGTACCCTGACCACCACACTACCACATCTATCACACTACACATGGGTGGTACTGCATTGCACGTATGGGGCTGCATTTCTACACCCATGACTGGGCCATTCAGTATGGCACTGAGCCACATCTTGACATACATGCTTCACACACTCATTGACTACCTGCATGCCTTTACTGGCACCCTTGTTGGGCTTATGTGCGCCACAGCACATCACATCCCATGCTGGCCACCTGTCATACTATTGCATGGGTGGTTGGGGTGGTACAGAGGGTATCACATCAGACATGATCCGCTCTTTGCCCTTCAGCACCATTCCACTTTATGCTATTGCCAATGTACACATCCAGCATCACATCGTACCCTATGTCTCGGGATGTTACGCCATGTGCCTCCTGTACAGGTCACACAGTGGTGCAGGCATATCATGCTAACTACAACAAGTCACGGACGTGTGACATTGCACAGTCCTCAGACATGTGGCCCCTCATGCTCAGTATATGCATACGTACACTACCTGCTGTCACACAGTATTGTCCATGCCTACATATACCACATCTACATACCTGGCAGCATTCTAGCTCATCCTACTCATATTGCTAACACTCATACAGGTGTCAGTGTGGCAGATATATCATGTAGATATCATTGCATCAGTTACATCACACATAGTGCATACACATCACCTTTGCATACTGTCAGTCATGCGGTGTGTATCACATGGATACTGTCCCTATACAGGCATATCACGTTGTACATGGTTGATGTACACACACATGCCCCACATGGTGCTGTGGTTGCCATATTTCACCATGGCGTGGGTACACATGTGCAGGACCACGCATTTCTGGACCGTATGTCTAGCTGATACCTTGGGTGCCCTTGTACCTGTGCCATACACACATGTACACGTGGGCAGTGTTACAATAACACATGTGTGGTGTACCTTACACAATGGATACAACGTTACATGTCTCAGTATAGTCATGCTGTGATCTCTACCCGGCTCAGACAGTTTACATATGCAAATGACAGTCATGTAACACATCTGTACTCACCTGCATGCCACTAACACAGGGGTGTAATCTACTCTGCCATGGGCCATGTTCTCCGCAGTACTGATGCATGTCGTACTCCTACATGGCGTTTGCAGTGGGCAGGGTGGGAGGAGCAGTCCTGCATGTGTGCACACATGCCACATTGCTCGGCCCGGGCGTCTGTGTGACATCCACAGACTGGACACACACCGTGCTGTGGGACATAGGTCCTGTGCACATCCCACAGGGGCACACTGTGTCACTAGTCATGTGATAGCTCCCTTGCTGGTAGGGTGACACAGACCCATGGTACCACCACAGCGGACGTACTGTATAGACATAACAGTTGACATCCACTTCTGCCGTTCAGTGGACACTACCATGGGGGGGGTGTCACTACTGTGTACATTGCACACGTGTTTACATACGGCCCTGCTGGACATCATTGTGACACACATTGCACCTGCTACGGAACGTTTGGACATGGTTACTTGCTGTTCCCTCCATTTTGGGTAACTATTCTGCTACTACATTGTCCCATATGTGCAGGTCATACATATCTTGTTTATGTACATAACATTAGGCCATCCCTCCATCATGCATGCTATGCCTGTGATACTGTCTATGATTTCTGAACATATCCATCATGACAGCTTTGCATTACACATAATTGACATAGTCACCCCTACTGCGTGGGATACGCACGTCGTGCGCACATTCCGTATGACATCGACGGTATATGCCCATGCACATGTGTGCTGTGACACTATACATACATGTCCTATCCCCTGCTGTGGCACTTCATTGTTGGATATCCACTGCCAGCATCAGCGTGGGTGGTGGCATTGTTCTGTGTTTGAAACCCCTATGGCAGACCTGGGGTAGGGTTACCACCTGTGCCACTTTGCAAGGGACAGTCCCTCTTTGGGCAGTTGTGTCCTGACAAAACATATTACAAATGGCAAATTTCCTGAGATTGTAGGACATAATTATGTCCCATTTTTATGTAAGAGTTGCATAACATAGTTATTTATGTATGTAAATTCCTAAATGTTACAAGACACACAATAAGCAACTAAACTGCTACAAGACTAGGCTTTTATTTAGGCAAAAGAGTGCAGTTCTACCCTTTGTACTGACCATGGGTATGTGTCCACCTGTAACATCTGATGTGTGTCCCGAAAATGTCCCACTTTGGCCATTTGAAAAGGTGGCAGGCCTAACCTGGGGTTATCCCGGGTGTGTACATGTTGTCCCACTGCTGCGCACACGTTGTCCACAGTCGTTGGTATGCTGCGTGGCTTAGCATTACATAACCAACTTTCACCACTCTCTGCCTGATGGACAGGTATCTTTACCTACACACACCGTTCACATACTGTACAGATTAGTCATACGTATCATGCGTTACACAACAGTACAAGTCGTGGGTTCGACATACCTTTCCGGCCTTTGGTTCTGTATTCGTCAGTACTTGCTTGCTACTCCTTTTGTATTCGGTATTTGTTCGGTATGAACATACGGTTTGAATATCCAGGGAGTCTTCCTTATATTAACGTCACCTGAGGCATGTGGGTTAATCACGCCAATAGCTATTCCTCGGTGTGTACTTACGCGCATATCACCGGTGATCCCCCTCCTTTCGTACGTTACGCATCGGCAGTAGGCCATGGTTCATTCCTCGTGTGGCCGTTGGTTATTTGCAATACCTTCGTGAGGATGGTATGTATTGTATCATGTTTGTGTGACTGCATTCGCTATGTGTGGTGTCAGGTACATTTCGCTGTGGTGTTAGCCGTGGATTGTGTGTGTTGGGTATGGAATTCTGTTCGACATGTGGGTCTCCATGTCCTGGCGGCGTCTGTCGATGGCGTTGTGCATTCAGATGTGTAACATAGCTGTTATATTCCTGTACACAACGGATGCACGGATGCATCAGCTGCTGCTACTGTTTCCCAGACGGCTTGTTGTGGGTATGCCGCTGTCATTGACTGCCTGTATGTTTTCGCTACGGTTTTAGCTGTTATCCCTTTGATATGTGCGATGGGGTATATCTGCGGATGTGGGTGACGGGTACGGGTGTGAGTCTTGCATTTATACATACAAGATATGCTTGTGTGTGTGCTCCATCCCTGCTTGGGGAGCTGCAGGTTACCTGTCTGTTGTTCCGGGAATGTTTGTTTTGTTGATGTCGTGTGGTGTCGGTATCGCCTGCATGTGTGCTTCCTGCACGTATTCCTCCTTCACATCGGTTATATATCTGCGGATGTTCGTCCGTGCCTACTATCCATTGGCATTTTGTCACCGATTGTGGTCCTATACTTGGGACGGCCTGTATGCTACCGGTAGCCTCCTATTCGTGTGCCGCTTGCTTACTTAACGGTCGTGGAACACACAGCGGTATTTACGGGACCGTAAGTGTTCACGATCGGTGCCGGGATAGCACATTCGTATTTTCGCCATACATGCCTGATGCTGTGTAACGTTGCCGATGGATCGTGTTGAGTCTACCTTATGGCCGCCATACATACGGTCATGGTTTGTACATGCGTCCTTTGCATCTCCTGTTGGCTATGTCCCTGTGGTACATTCTGGGACATTTCCGCTTTGCATCGTTTTACGTCGCCACGTGCATAGCCACTGAGGAGATGTCAGTACTACTTTGTGGGTACTGCTGTACATACGCCTATGGTTCCTGTACTGTATGCCTCGCATGTTATTACACTCCGCCTGTGACATGTAATCTACATACACATTTCACAGTGGCACACACATTACACACACACAGCGGAACACACAACAACCTCACCTCACACATACACATATTGCCGCCATGGCTCTCAACCTTCTATTTCCAAACTGAGGGACACGCACATTAGTAATGTGAAACAAATGGGCATAATGTGGAACACATAGTAATGGCATAGTGACAACTTCAGCTAGGTAGGTCATAGGATGATTATAATATGCTGATTTACTTACAGTGAAGAACCTTTAATGAATTACTATGATTAAATTCTATTTACCAGGATGTCATTTATATACATTCCTAACAATGGATGTTTGACAGGCATTTTCAATGTGGAACTTTGAGGAACTGCGAGGAACATGAACTGTTTTACACCCCAAATGAGATGCGTTCCTCATAATGTCGTACACTTCACTGGTATGCTTGCCGCTTTACCGACGGTTGAACACAATACCTCGTTGGCGCATCGCCGGGCGGCGTATCTCCGCACTCATATCCTATGGATATGACACGCACATATCCCGTTACTGTACCGTGGACTGGTGATCATCCCGACACGCGGATATGTATTGATGCAGGTTGACATTTCCATGGCTGGCGTTACCTGCTCTGCCCACCCTCCCGGATGATCGGGTTGTCGGTCACTATGTTTACTATGTGGAGATTTCGCGTCTTACTTATCTGTGAACTTGCATCCCTGGGATCCATATTACCCTGTTGTACTTTATATCTGTGTATGCGTACATATATTTCTACATGTGTACTGATATCTATTTCCGTATCTGTGTATGCACATGAGTACATATGTGGTCGACTTGCGGCGATAGTGGCAGCATACGGCTACGCCGTGTGCTGTGGAACCGGCATGCGGTGAGGTGTTGGCGTTAAATGCTCTGCTGGCTATTGGGTGTGCAGTGTTTGGGCGGTGCCTTTGTTGGAGTCACACATACGTCCGCACATACGGTACACATTACGGGCGGACATGTTTGTGTGGCGTCCATTTTACTGTGTGTGCAGGTCAGGAGGTGTCAGTCCATGGGGCCTACACTGTCAAAGTATGTGCTATGCGTTCCCTCTTTGCCAGGGTGTAGGCATATTGGGTACGCCTCTGTCTACCTACTGGGGCTGGCTCAGTGTGTCCATGGCGCTGAACGCCCTGTGCCTGTGCTTGCCCTGGCAGTTGTGGCGGGCTTGGTGGCCCTCCAGCATTATGTCCCTGCAGCAGCTGTTTCCACAGAATCATATTGTGTAGCATACAACATACTATGAATATGTGGGCACTTGTGCCTGGAGAGTACTGCAAGGCTCCACCGGATGTATCCAAGCACCGGAACCGTGATTTCAACATCCCAAACACACGCTCTATGATTATTCTTGTTTGTGCGTGTGCCTCATTATGGCGTTCCTGCATGTGTGTGTGTGCATTTCTGATGGGTGTCATCAACCACGGCTCCAGTGCGTAGCCAGCATCCCCCACAAGGTGACCTTGTGTGATGTCCCCCCTGGTGAATACCTGATACAGCTGTGAGGCATGCCAGATATGGGAGTCGTGGTAGCTTCCAGGGCTGCCAGCACACACATCCATGATAATGCCCTGCGCATTGCACACGACCTGGCAATTGATGGAGGGGTATCCCTTGCGGTTTATGTAGCGTCTACCCTGCTCCCCGGGTGGTGACTTAATTTCTATGTGCGTACAGTCTATCGCACCCAGTACCTCCGGTATTGTGCCACACGGTGGAAGCGCATATTGCTAGCCAACTCCTCCTGAGATCTGGGGAAATATATGTGCTCATGGGCATGTGGTAACATGGCATCCAGGAAATGGTGTAGTACCCTGGATGCTGATGCCTGTGAGATGCCCATTATGTCCCCAGTTGGCCTTTGAAAGGTACCTGTAGCCAGTATTCGCAAGCTCACACATACCTTTGTGTCCACTGGGATGGGCTCCCCTCTGTTGTCTCTTGTTCTCAGGCGGCCGGCACAGCTCCACTATTTGCTGTAACGTGTCCCTGTCCACCCTGTAGCGCTCTACTATCTCCAGGTCTCGCAGCCCCTGGTAGGTCACCCTTGGTCTGAACACTCTCCTTCTCCTGTGAGGCCTACGGTAGATGTCGGCACCATCCTCCGCAACTCTGTCTGTCTCTGCCACATACCTATGCATCACGGCCACGGCGGCACCCAGCATATACATATTAAAAGTTCCCCGTCTGTTTACACCCTACGGTGCGGCGTTTGTGAAATCAAGGCTGTGTGTTGTGTGCATTCACACTTAATACTGTTGTGCTGTATACCCGGTGATGTCATTGGGTGTGTCTGTGCAGCCGTATCCATGGATTATTTCCGTTGTTTTACGGTTGCTACTGCAACGGTATTGCCTTTAGTGTTACATTACAGTTGCCTGCATTGCCTTGGCTTTGCATCTTACATTACTGCATCCTGCAGGCACATGGCATATGATGCATTTTATCTGCAGCCGCAGTTATGCTACCTCTGTACTTGGCTGTGCTATTTCGGTTCTTTGCTCTTTGCATTTCTACTACATCCCCTACTATCTTTGCATTCATATGCCTCCCCTTTCCCGTTATGCAGGGGTCTGCATGCAGAGTTACCAGCTGCCGTTTGCCCTTCCTGGATTGATTGGTGTTGATTGCTCATTACGGCTCCGTTTACACTGCTTCCGCATTTCCTCGAATTCTCCGTATTACCTTCCTATATCCGTGGTTGTTGACGGGGAGGCCGACACATGACTGGTTTGGGGAATGTAGTCATCCTCGTGCACATGCATCTGTGCGCGCATTATGTACTCTCAGCGCATCTATTTCCTCACACGCCAGTCCTGATGCTGTGATGTGCATTGTACAGCCCAGATTTGCTGACCTCCAATATCCTTCCTCCTACGGTGGCACACCCCTCTGTGGTTGACATGTATCTCGTGTAGGCCACTCCTCGGTGTAGTACCGCTCGCCGTTTGCTCCATCCTTACACCGGCCGCTTTTGCGATTCACTATTATCTGCCTCATTTGCATAGAATTGACTACTAATACATGGTTACGGCGCGAACACCGCCACCACTCCTTGACAACCATTGCGCTGGGGTTGAAGCTTTACATACATACTATGGTGTGTGGTGGCTGTGCAGCTGATATGTGTTATACTGCTCTTTTAGGACATTGTCATATTATTTCATTGCTTTGCAACTTCTGTGCACATATCCGGGGTCTGCTGTTCTTTCTACGACGTGCCATTTATGTCATTTTTACATTTTGTGCATATTTTCTTTGGACATTCTCGGTGCCTTTCCACATTGGCATATTGCACCTGTATGATACCTGACTTTGACAGCCTTCCGTTACTCCTCGGTCATGTTTGGGTAAATGTAAACCGCTTTTTTGGTTTACATTGCCGCGTCTTACGCTACGCGCCACTCGTGGAACGCTATTTGCCTTCATTTGCCTGGTGCAATACCGCTCACACTGTGTTTTGCATACCTACGCCGGGCGGAGACGGTCCGGCGCACGCCGGTAGTGCACGTGGAATTCATTCATACCTGAATCGCTCAGCAGCCATATTTGGCGTTATAACGCCGACGCTATGCTGGCGCCTGGCGCAAGGTTCATGAATCCCGGGGGGCTACTTAATTTTTATTTATTTTATTTATTTATTTATTTATTTACATTTGTTGACCGGGAGTGTCCGACTGGACGTAGGTCCATTTTCAGCAGAGACCCGGGGAGAAAAGCTCCACAGTTAAAATAAACAGACAGTAGTTACATTGGATTACATAGCGATTAACAATTTAACATAGCAATTAATTACAAACATATTTACAGATGAAGAACTTAGTACATCAGTAGACAACTAGAATCTTTATCTGCGAAGTACATAACAGACATTAACAAATGTTGCAATAAGAAGTTCCTGCTGTATAATAAGTACTAGGCTTATGAGCATCTGAGCATGCTATAATCAAGGTAGTTAGTGGTGTGGAAAGAAAGGTAGTGGTTGGATGGGGTGGGTGATATTAGCGTGGGAGTTGAAAGGGCATAGCCAGCATGTTTTTAGGTGCACTTTTAGTAAAGTTTTGAAGTGGGTGCATGATGGTATGGAGGTAATTGTGGGTGGGAGGGAGTTCCATAATTTGTCTATGGCGCAAGATAATAGTGCTTCACCAGCAGAGTTATTGGCTTTAGTGATCTGCAAGTGATTTTTGTTGCTGGATCTTAATGGTCTGGTGGTGCGATAGGGTTGGAGTAGATTCTGGAGGGATGGGACATTTAGTGGATGCTTTACTAGTTTGTGGGCGAGTGATAATTGATGCCATTGAAGGAGGTGAGGGAGTTCAGGCCAGCCCAGTTCAGCAAGTGAGAGACAGTGGTGACTATGGTAGGATGCCCCTGTGGTGGATTTGGCGATTTTGTTGTAGAAGGTCTCTAGCTTGTTTAGATTGCATTGCCTTAGGTTGGTATATATTGGAGAGGCATAAAGTAGGGTGGAGATAAGGTGGGAGTTTGCTATTGAAATCTTTGCTGCTTTGGTGAGAAGTTGCTTATTTCTGTATAACGCTCCTAGTTTTTTGTGGACTTTTTTTATGGTCATGGATATGTGAATGTCAAATTTTAGTTTATTGCCTATTTCCACTCCTAGCAATTTGGTGTGTTCAGTTGCGTATATAGTGGTGTTGTCTTTTACTGTGATGTTAAAGTGAGAGTTGTTTTGAGTATGTTTGGTGGGTTGGAAGATAAGTAGTTTAGTTATGTTTGTGTTGAGCATTAATTGGGCATCGGATAACCAAGTTTCAACAGAGGAAAATGCTTCCTGTGTGACTTTTTGCAGTTTGGGTAGGGACTGGGCTGAGCAGATGATGGTTGAGTCATCTGCGTATTGTATGAGTGTGCCATGTTTGGTGGTAGAGGCTAGATTATTGGTGAAAACAGAGAAGAGTATGGGTCCAAGGATGGATCCTTGGGGAACCCCTATGGAGACAGGTAGTTGGGGAGATATGTCATTCTGCTATACAACGGATTGTTGGTGGTCAGACAGGTAACTCTGAAACCAGTTGGTGTCTGATTGAGAGAAAGATAGGTTACTGAGGATAGAGATGAGTTGTTTGTGTGGGACCATGTCAAATGCTTTAGATAGGTCTAGGAAAGTAGCGGAGGAGAGATAGCCATTGTTTTTATGCCGAAGGATAGTGTTAGTAAAGGAGAGTAAGGCAGTGGTGGTGCTATGGTTTGGTCTGAAACCATGATGATTATTGGAAAGGAGGTTGTTAGTAAGGAGATAGTCTGAGACCTGAGAATGTATGCATCTCTCTAGTATTTTGGAGAGTGGAGAGAGAATAGCTATGGGGCGGTAACTGGTTAGTTCTGTGGAGGGGCCGCCTTTGTGGAGGGGAATTATATGTGATAGTTTCCACAGTGTGGGAACGTAACTTTCTGACTGAGATTGGTTAATCAAGATGGACACTGGGTAGGCCAGAGCATCAGCTGCGATTTGTAGGTATTCACTTGGGAGGTTGTCTGCTACTAATTTGGTGGGCTTAAGTTTAGTTAAGAGTTTTTTTTATGTTGGAGGTAGGTACAGGAGAAAAAGAGAAGGCAGTGAGGAGATTACTAGTTGAAGGTGTGCGTTGGAGGGGAGGGGGGTTGTGTTGTTTAGCTAGTGATAGTATGGTTTGTGTGAAGTGTGTGTTGAATGAGGTAGCAATATTTTTGGAGGAGTGAGGGATGTTAGGAGGAGGGGTACTGACTTTACCTGGGTGGAGGATGCAGTTTATGGAGGACCAGAATTGTTTGGGGCTGTGTTGGGAGGAGTCTAGGGCAGACTGGTAGTATTAGAATTTGTCCTGTTTTATTAGCTTTTTAACTCTATTGCGTAGTTCTAGGAATTTCTGTCTAGTTGAGGGGGTTTTGGTTTTGCGCCAGTGCTCCCAGGCTTTATCCCTGTTTTTCATTTCTGACTTAGTTGTTTTCTGTAGTCATGGGGAGGGTTGTGCTTTCATTCTGGAATGTCTTATGGGGGCATGGTAATTAAGGATGCTCAGGAAGGTAGTATTAAAAAATTCAACTTCGTCATCAATACTGAGGTACTTTAGGGGATGCCAGTTACATTCTTTGAGGGATGAGATGAATGTGAGTGGGTTAAAGTTTAGTTTTTTATGTATTTGATGGTAGTTGACAGTTTTAGCTTGGTATAGGTATTTTTTGAGTAGGAATGTTGGGGAGTGATCACTGAGGCTATCTGATAAGCAGCCTGTTATATATGACTGGGGGCTCTTAATGACTAGTATCCAATCCAAGGTAGTGTGCTTGCTGGAGTTTTTATTTATCCTGGTTGGTGACTGGACTAGTTGGGTGAAGTCATGAAGGTTTATTTGATGGGGTGGATTGTTGCCAGAACAGGATTGCCAGTCAATATTGAAATCACTTAAAATGACAGTTTCTTGGGGGAGATGGTGGGTAGACCAGCTGAGGAGGTTTTCTAGTGGAGAGATGTTTTGGCCAGGTGGGAAGTAGCATCCTATTATGTTGATGGTTTTGTTTTGGTTTATTTTGAGGTTGGTATATATTATTTCTTCATTGCCTATTTGTGGAGCTGATGATTTTAAGATCTAGATGTTTAGATGCTGTTTAAATATTATAGCTACACCACCTCCTTTCTTGTTTAGCCGGTCTACTCTTAGTATGCCGTAACCAGTAGGGAGTATTTGCTCACTGGTAATGTGAGGTTTTAGCCAGGTTTCTGTCAGGATGACTATATCTGGGGAGTACAAGTCTATGGTGGCATGGAGTTCATGGACTTTGTTGGATATACTTCTAATATTTAGGCTTAGTAGAAGGAAGTCACCTGGCTTTCTATTGGCTGTGATATGGGAGAAGTTGTGGTTTCTTGTCTGATTATGAGGATTGGGGTTGGAGATGGTAGGGCCAGGGTTGAGGTGTATGTCTCCACTTAGGGCTAGTTTTGATATGCATGAGGTTATTAGTTTTCTCAGTTTTTGAATTTGTTTGTTTATTAGGGAAACTTTATGATTGTGCTTTGTGGGTAATAGGTATGGTGGGAGGGTTACTATGTTAAGTTGAAGGGATGCTTTATGTTTGAGCAATATAGATGGTAGAATATGCGGGGGGTGCATAGGAATGGTTCTTGAGTTGGTGGGAGGGGAGCTGAGTGAGGGTGAGACATGAGTGGTGGTATGAGTAGTAGTACAGTGGTAGTGGTTGAGTGGGGGAATGATGGATCTTTGGTAGGATGTAAAATATGCAAGCAGAGTGCATGCAGTGAGCATAGGTAAGGTATGCTTGTACATGTTGGTTGAGGAGGTGTGATAGTAGTGGAAAAATGGAGGAGGTAGTGTTGGGTTAGCGCTGTGGTTGGCTATTGGAAAGATAGGAGGGGTTTGTGAGTGTAATAAAGGTAGGACCACTGGGGGCGGGAGGGAATAAGGAGCAGGGTGGGGAGCGAAGTGTGTAGAGACCCTGTTAGTTGCTCTTATGAGGGGGCTGGGAACAATCAGGTAACAGAGTAAACTGATAAATGAACATATGATAGTGACAAAGGGTGGTTGTAGTTTTAAAAATGGTGCCTGTCATATGTAATATTTATTAACTTTGGTATTGGATTAAGGTAATAAACAGTGAAGGGGGAGGAGGAGAACAAGGGTGTGAGCAGGCAGTTCTTTTGTACTGCTGCTAATGAGCCAAAGCAAAGACAAGTTTGTGTTTAAGAAACAATCAGAATTGACCAAGGACTGCTCTGAAACTGTAAGCCATTTCTTAACCATTTCTCAGGTGGAAAAACAGGATAACCTTGTATCAGTAGGCTACTGTGGTCTCAGTTTAAATTAACAAACACACAGTATTGATCAGTTATGGATACTATTTGCTAACAGAAGGTAATAAGAGAGAAAGTGGAAAATGAAAGTGTGTGTGTGTCTGTGTGTGTGTGTGTGTGTGTGTGTGTGTGTGTGTGTGTGAGGGGGGGGGGCTGCTTACAAGCCAAATCACAGTGCTCTCCAGGGGAAAATGAATATTGGCTCAAACAGGTAGACACATACTCAAAGTTAACTTTAGCTGTTTGCAGACAGTTCAGACCCGGACTGCGCTTTTCTTATAAGAATGGTAAAGGTGGTACCGCAGTTGAATACTTAAGAGTGGTGTTAGGTCTAGAAAAGAAGGGTACAGAGAGGAGTAAGCACTTTGAGATGGTAAAGATATATTATAAAGATTACAAAAAACACACTGAGCAAATAGCTACTGTAGCTACTAGTATATGCAGATACTGAGCCAATTGGATAAACATCTGTTAAAAGAAACCTCATCAGACAGTCATGCAGTCACAGATAAAAGTATAGCGAGCAACACTCTGTCCTGGGTCTCTAATGTGATTCTATCCACCAGTAACAGCACAATTATATAGAACTAATTAGACACCAGTATGAGCTGTCTACACACAACACAATTACATGAATAACATTACTGAACAAGGTGCAGCTATGCAAATAGACCATACTATTATACTAAAAACAACTTGGTGCAGACAAAATGCTAGCATGCCATAGTAACTTCCAATAATAAAGCATAAATCATGGTAGATGTCTAACACAATTCAACATAAACATACACAGTTGTAAAATATCTAACACAATTCAACATAAACAGGCATTTACAGTTGTAAAACACTTACTGGAGAGACACTGAGCTCCTCATGGGGCCTGTAGCAGAGTGGATTGTAGTTTTAAAAATGGTGCCTGCCACAGGTAATATTTATTAACTATTAATAATAATATTAATAAGATTTAGATTCCCCCAAACTGAACACTTTCAAACAATTATACTATACACAATATATCATAAGGTATCACAAATATGCATGTACTCATATAACATCCGTTTCATATAAAGGGGATCTAACTGATGTAAATTGGCCAAATATGAGTTAACTAATATTCATTTTACCATTTGCAACCACACACAAAGCAGTTGTTTACATTGAAACACTCAGCAGACCCTCCCATCCAAGTATAACAGTAGCTATATTGTCAGTATATTAAACAAAACAAACCGCTACAGTTGATATATAGTGTCCAAAATAATCAACAAATAGTGAGGGTCCAAACTAATGTTTCACTCCGATATATCAGATCCAAACCCAAATGGGCATTATGACCTCATCAGGACCAAAATCACAAGTATATTGAATAGAACAAAGACACTACAGTTGGTATATAATGTCCTAAACAATTGAAAGTGATGATAATCCAAGCTTGTATTTCACTTGGATATATTAGTTCTGAACCCAAATTAGCATTATAACCTCATCTTCTTACAACCAGATGGACACCATTAACAATACACTGAAACACTGAGGCCTTGTACTCCTTGAAAAAGGTAGCAAATACTGAGGAATGTTACTGGGGTACATCTGGCATTTAGTCTGATTGCATTGTATATCCTGTGATCATACATAAGTAGGTAAATAAGTAAATAAATTACTAACCAAATAAATGAATGAGTATAAAGTAACAGATCATCCATGGGGCAGAGCGGGCTCTGAGTATTTGTTAACAAGGATAGCCTGCCATTGCAGTTGTCCCTTCACAACAGAGTTCTGGAAATAAAGCCCCACATAAATAATACAAATAAAAGATAAACAATGCAATAAACACTGATTACATTATCAAAATTTGAAAATGTAACCTAGCCAGAGTGTATTTGGCTTCCGCCTCCCTATTAGATTAGCCTACTGTGCCTCTGTAAAGTAGGTCACAAAAGGAACCCTTTTAAGATTATTTTACTGTGCCTCTGTCTAGCAGGGACACAGAAGAGATCCCAGGGGTGAATTTCTGATTTCCCATCCACGCGTCCAGATTTCCCTTGAAGAGGGTCAGTGAGGGGCTATGTCTAACATGAATTGGGATTCTATTCCAGAGTGAGGGGAGCCTCTGGGAAATTAATCTGTCCCTCCAGCATGTCCTATTTATTTTTGTGCTGAGGTTTAGGTCCCTGGAGCATGTAGCTCTAAGGGACTTGGATTTTTTGAGGTGGAGCATGTCCGTTAATTCTGGGTTTGACATGGCTTTGTACGTCAGGCATAGATTGCCTCTGAGTAGGCGGTAAGCAACTGAGTAGTGCTGGAGTTTCTTTAGTCGAGCTGCATAGGACATCTGTTTGTAGCCCATGATCCTCTTGGTGAGGTACTTGTGGGGTCTCTCCAGTTGCTGCAGGTGTCGGGTAAGGTACATCCCAAAAGGGGCATTGTATTCAATTATGGGCCTGATGAGTGACGAGTAGAGGGGCACAATGACCTCTCTTGATCTAGATGCAAACCCTTTCGTGATAAGGTGGGCTATATAGAAGGTTTTTCTAACCACTTTGGCAATGTGATTATCAAAGGACAGATTACTATCTACGTTGGTCCCGAAATCTCTAATTACTTCTTCTGTACTTAATGGATTACCACCTATGTGGTAATTTGTGGGCACCTTGTTTTTCCCAAAGGGGATGACTATGCACATTTTAGCATTTAGCTTGAGGCCGTGGCTCTGGCACCAGGCATCCATCTCTGTGAAACCCTTTTGGAGGATGCTTGTGTCAGCTGGAGATTCGATTATGACCCCCAGTTGGCAGTCATCTGCGAACTTTGTCAGCCATAATCCCCCTGTGTTAGCCTGAACCTCAGAGAAGTATATACCGAACAAGAGAGGTCCCAGAACTGAGCCCTGTGGGACGCCACTTGTAACTGGTATGGATTCAGACATGGCACCTGCGATTCTGACCATGTGGGTTCTATTTCTGAGCCAGTTTGCAATCCATCTTGTGATACATTTGTATTTTTCTTTTGATTTTGTGTTTTATTTTTATGTGATATGTGATGCCAAGCTTCATAAGTTTGGAGTAAATCAGCATAACCATATAGGACATAGTTGGTATATCTTTGCACAATATACTAGAAAATTTCTGGAACTGTATGAGAGGTGGCTTAGCAACCAACCCAGGGAATTATAGACCCATAATTCTGACCAGTCTCATCTGTAAAGCCATGGAATGTCATTTTATTTATTTTTATTTATTTATTTTACATTTGTTAACCGGGAAAGTCTGATTGGATACATATCCATTTTCAGCGGAGGCCCGGGGAGAAAAGCTCCAAACAGATAAACATTTAAAATTCCGTATGCAGCAATATTTAGCAATTTAACAAAAATTAAAAGAAAAATACAAATAGGTCAAGGATGTCATAATTAAAGACATAGGTGACCTCCTAACCCTGGATACCATGCAATTCGGTTTCATCAAGGGCAGATCCTGCCTGTTAAACCTGATGGACTTCTTTGAAAATGTGACTAGGGCCATTGATGAGGGCAAATCTATGCACACAGCATACCTCGACTTGGCAAAGGTCTTTGACACAATCCCACACTCAGGCATTACTGATAAACTTAGCAAACTAAATGCAAACCCCTTTGTTGTAAGATGGGTTGCCAACTGGCTCCCAAACCAGTCACACAATATTAAAGTGGGTGATTCCACACCAACCAGCAGACCTATCACTAGCAGGGTACCACAAGGGTCAGTGCTTGGCCCCCTGCTGTTTGGTATATACTTCTCAAGAAGTTCAGGCCAAAACTAAGGGGCTGTGGCTGGCCAAGTTTGCGGACAACTGCAAACTGAGTGCAATTATTGAATCCCCAAATGATGTCAGTATACTTCTGGAGGGTCTTACGCAGACCAACAAGTGGTGTCTTAGTCACAGTCTAAAACTGAATGTAAAGAAATGTGTTATAATTTCCTTCAGTAAATACAATGTCCCTTCACATTATCAAATTAACAACAATACCCTTTTACATACCTCTCAACTGTCCAGATTTTTGAAGAATGTCCAGATTTTTGCCTCATATTTTTCATCTGTTCCTCATAAAATTTGTGGCTTTCTGGATTTTTGTGGCAAATTAGCGAGGACTGAAATCACTATATAATAACAGGCATTTGTGTTTCAGACTTCATATCCTTAAGAAAATGCTTGGTAACACAAGACCTTTTATTCTAGCAACATTTTGACCTTATAAGATTGATATTTCAAATGTGTCCATATTTTTGGGGCTTTGCCCCCCCCCCAATACTTTTGGTTTTGTCCATATTTTTTGTGCCTAGATGTTGAGAGATATGCCTATGTATCTACAAAGTGTAAGAGATCTAGAATTACAAGTATACTGTGACCTTAACTTTGACCACCATGTTTCTACTGAAGTAAGGAAGTCTTTCTGTGTTACACACGTGATTAGCAAAGGCATTGCCTCTAAGGTAAAGGAGGTTATAACCTCTCTATACTCATCACTAATCAGGCCCATAATTGAGTATAACACCCTTTTTGGCATGTACCATGCAAAGCACTTGCAGCAATTGGAGATACCTTAGAGGTTTCTAAGAAGATCAAGGGACTCCAGCATGCCTTACACAAAGTAAATAAAGTCTATGTCACTATACTCACTATTGTATAGACTTCTTAGAGGAGACTTATAAACAAAGACATTGGCAACCTTCAAACACTGGACCCCACCCAGTTTGGGTTTGTGAAGGGCCGATCGTGTCTCCTGAACCTGAATGACTTCTTTGAATCAGTCTCCAGAGCTGCGGACGAGGGTAAAGCAGTCCACACAGCCTATCTGGACCTTGCCAAGGCCTTTGACACCACCCCCCACTCTAGAATCATAGATAAACTTACAAAGCTGGGCATTAATCCCTACATCACTCGATGGGTTGCCAACTGGCTTACTGACAGAACCCACACTGTAAAAGTAGCTGACTCCAAATCCAGCTCCAGACAAGTGACAAGTGGAGTACCACAGGGTTTAGTCCTGGGACCTCTCTTGTTTGGCACCTACTTCTATGAAGTACAGGCCAACACTAATGGACTCTGGCTAACTAAGTTCGCAGCTGACTGCAAACTAGGAGCCATTATTGAATCCCAAAATGATGTGGATACTCTACAAAAGGGCCTTACAGAGACAGATGCTTGGTGCCAGAGCCATGGGCTCAAGCTCAATGCCAAGAAATGTATAGTTATCCCCTTTGGGAAAAAACATATACCTGTGAATTACCACATACATGGCAGTACACTAAACACCAAAAGTGTGATAAGGGACTTAGGGACACAGGTGGACAGTGGTCTCACCTTCAATAACCACATCGCCACAACAGTCAGGAAATCTATCTATGTGGCACATCTCATCACTAAGGGCTTTTCATCCAGAAAAAAGGAGGTCATTGTCCTACTGTACTCATCCCTTATTAGACCCATTATAGAATATAATGCCCCAGTTGGTATGTACCTCTCAAGATATCTGCAACAACTGAAAAGGCCACAGAAATACCTCACTAAAAGAATCACAGGCCTAAAGCAGATGTCCTATGCTGACCGCTTTAAAAAACTCCAGCTATACTCTGTCACATATCGTCCACTTCAAGGCGATCTCTGCTTAACATACAAGGCCATGTCAAACCCAAAGCTGTTGGACATGCTACACTTAAAGAAATCCCAATCCCTCAGAGCCATATGCTCCAGGGATCTAAACCTTGTCATCACAATAAACAAAACATGCTGGAGGGATAGGTTCCTGACACAGAGACTCCCCAGACTCCAGAATAGATTGCCCATACATGTCAAGCAGAGCACCTCTTTGGCCCTCTTCAAAAGGAACCTTGACGATTGGATGGGAGAAAGGAAATTCACTCCGGGGATCATGTCAGTCACCCTGCTAGACAGAGGTCTAGGGAAGTAAATAGTGTGGGAAGAAATAGCCAGCAAAATGTTATGGCTAGGCTTGTATAGGCCCTAGGGCTGATAGCCTAGTACCAACCTATGAATCTATGAACCTATGAACCTTATGCCTGGCTTACAGAACAATCTCTGACCCAAACCTAATGAATTTCCTACATATCCGTGAATCAAATGTGACTAGAACTACTAATTCCAGGGACTTAAATAATGGCTGTGAATTAAATAGGACATGCTAGACGGACATAATTGTCTCCCAGCAATTGCCTCATCTTTGCAATTGGCTGTCAATTCATGTGAAGCAAAACATCTCTATGACACTGTTCAAAAGGAAACTGGATGAGTGGATGGGGCACCTTAAATTTTTACCAGGGTTAGTGCAGCCCTCCTGGACATGGACATTCATTAATAAATAATCCTGGGTATTGACTTGAGTATATATGGTATTATGTTGGGATGAAATGGCTAGGCTATAAATGATCTCTGGGTCGATAGCCTAGTAACCTCCTATGATCCCATGAAAGCTTTCCTACACAAGCAGTCTTGGTATTTACATTATAAATTAATTTTAGCATCTCTAGATGTTAAGTAGCAAAACCAAGTAGTGAAGGAGAATTTAATTCCTTATTTGCTACTAGAAAAAAGGACTCTGAATTTCTTTGTTCTGTAGTCTCAAGTTGACTGGTTGGTGTTACCATGTAAATTAAACTCTTCTGTTTTCAAAATAATTTTCTGATAGAACATTAATTAAAAGTTGTACGATGTCCATAGATTCTTAGCAGTTTTTCCAAAAGTCTGCCTTACACTAATTGCTTAGTGCATCAGCTGCTTCAGGAACTTTCTTTCATATTTCCCTGTATCATTGACCATCCGTGTAAGTGGTACAACAGATAGCACACTTGTCTTTGGTGCAGAAGGCTGTGGGTACTGTTCCCACCCTAGGTAGATTAATTGTTGATAGTGCAGTGCAGCATAATGGGGGAAGGCTGCACTCCTAAGTGTGTTATCCTTATGTTGCATCCACTTGAGTCAGTGATAGCTCAGATTGATGTAAAAGATCCCATGACACCTATAAAAAATAGTAGGAGAAGTTCTCCAGTACCATGACCAAATTTCCCCAAGTCATATAAATACCATCTCAGGTCTCCACTGAATAGAGGCCAAGTGGGACCAACTTGGTAAACAATGGATAAATAAATAAAAATAAATACATCTTTTTACTTCCATTGTTCTTTAAACAACTACTTTTTATAGTGTTCAACAGATGCAAATGATTTGCAAACACTTTGCTAGGCTTAAAATGGCCTTCAATAGCAGCTAGCCTAGTAATAGCCTATGAACCTATGAACTAGTTTTTGATTTTGCACATTTTAGAAGAACTTCAGTTTCTGACACAGATTCTGCAGAACTGATTAAGTGCAGTACATGGCTAAGTCTCATTCTTATCACTATACATGCTGCAAGTTTTAATTAAAATCATGTGAGCAATCTGGCCTACATTTCTATTTTTTTTACTACTGTCTTTGTCATAACCATTACATTTACAACACACCTGTATTTCTCATGTATAACTTACTATGCAACCTGCATTTCACTTCCATACTTCCCTCACTTTAGTTTCATCAATTAATTATTTTCCCTTTTAGTTTAAATTGCTCAGCACATATCAACAGCTTTCATTATGGTCAGGTCTCTTAACAAAACAACCCTTGTTCCCTTATTTCTTATACCGTAAATGATTCTATTTCTTATTAGGAAATTAAAATCATACAACATATGAGTTTTGAAACGATTGGCTCCCTTCTGCATCTCAGTAGTTTAAGCGTCTGTAGTGTCTATGTTAGCCACTGAGCAGTGTAAACATTGGCTGTCGATGATTTTGTTGCATCGACTAATTGTGATGTGATATCCTGACCCCGTGTAAAAATGAGAAAAATGGGATAGCTGACAACAGTGAGTACGGCTGTCTGTAAGAACTATACTTTTGTAAATTAGAAATACTTAACAAATAGTAAATTCTTTCAAAGCAGATAATTATTTTTTTTCTACATGGTGCTATTCTGCCTTTCTCTTCCTCATGAAAAATAAAAAAAATTAAAAAAATATCTTCACAACTTCTTTTTGTGAGATACATCAAATCAGCACATTGTACCTCTTTATATTTGTCAACTAATCAATTAGGAATAAATTATATTTCTATATATAAAACTTCTAGCTGTCAGACAAATTTCCTTAAAGCAATGGAACTGCAGAAGGGTGTAGTTCATAGTTGATTGACTGATCAGTTTATTTATTTGTTTGTTCATTTGTTAACTTTTTGCATTTCAGTAAGCCATCCTTTTCAGCCACAACATGGCCACAACAGGTATAAATATGAAGAATGCATATTGCATTAACAAAGCAGATTGACTCACCAGGTGCATAGTATCTGAATGCAAATGCAAATGCATAACGCTAACAGAGCAGTATGTGGAGTACAGTGCCATTTACAAAAAAAAAAACCATAATAAACAAGTCATGTAGAAATCATGTATGTCTATAAACAATGTAAAGCAATATGGCAATAAGAGAATAATACCATGCATATTGCTATGCTTTAAACCTATATCCCTAAAACAATTGAATTTAAAATCTTCATTCAGACTCTATTTTAAACATTTCTTAATTATTTCTACTGTGGCTTATACTTATGTAGCAATAAGTAAAGAGACATTTGAAATCAAATGTAGCACTTCACTTTTGCTGATTTGTTTATTCAGTTTTTGCAGATCTTTTATCTGGTCTCTGACACACAGGATATTAAGAGGGAAAATAAATAGCATAAAATTCAACAGATGCATTTTTGTCTCCATGAGGCCTATATTCCAACTAAGCTGACATGACATACAAATAAGTACAGCAGCTTGTTAACCATAAATATAAATACGCATGTCTGACTAGCAGTTGATGGTCGACTAGAGTAAAACTCAGGATTATTACTGAGGGATTCAGTCTCCTCAAACTGCAAGCAAAGTGAGCTAAACAGTACCACCATTTTTCCTAAAACTGACTCCATGTAAGTATGACTGCAGCAGTTTTGCTTCAGAGGTATGATAGCTAAGCTTGATCAAAAGGTAGTTCATGGACACCCATCCCTGTGACCTACTGGAATGAAGCTAAGACAATGGCTAAGGTGACAGTGTTCATTTAGCAGTGACAACACATGAATGACTGTTTGGAGTGATGATGAGCTTGACAAGGTGATGCCAGCTTCGTCTTCCTATGAGGCAGAGGCTGTTGGATCCACTGCACTGGCAATATCCACTAATGAGTGGGTGGGTGTATCACCCATTACTAGTCACTGAGCACACATTACATTGGACAGGAATTTCCCTTTTGATATGTGAAATATGAGGCTAGTTTGGGAGCATGATCACCTACTTTTCCAGTGGGGTAGCTGTGGGGAATCCAAACTCAGCCAATACATAGTTCATTAGGCCACTAATAGTACTTCTGTGGCATACACAAATGTCTGCTAGGGCTTTCACCTAGTATCTGGTGGCCTAGTTCTCACCAACCAGAGAAACATCAAAATGGGCTAACTGAGTAAAGGTAGTGGAACCATCAGGCAGATAGGGTTCCTGCACAGTTGGATAGCGAGTTTAATATAAGTAATTAAGGAGAAGAAATTAAGCTATGCACAAAGTTAAAATATAAGCCATTAAGATATATATCATTTTTAACTATGTTACCCAAATGCACAATAAGCAATCAAATGTCAACGCTTGTTTAGCCATTGAGTGCAAAGTGCAGCTGATAACTTCCTTTATTTAATCTGAAGTACCTCCACATCCTGATTGTTGGCATCAGAACTCCAAGGCTAAGTCTTAATGTGCCCAAGTGTTGCAACAAACTACTAAAGAACCTTATTAAACTAGTGGGTGATAATCAGGAATATCAAGAAATGCTCCCCACGTGTTACACTTAGCAATAATTTGCTTAACTAACCAAAAATACCTTATAGTGAGATGGGCACAGTTATAGTCAGAATAAAGACATTTAACCCACTGATCATATGCTGTGAATTGCTCTGCAATTCATTAATAAAAATAAATGCCTCCTTAGATTACTCCTAAAAGAGTAATACATTTTAGGTTAAATAAGGTCATTTGCATTTAATTTAAGCAACTTAGAATGTTAAGATATTAGGAGGGAATTTAATAAAGCCTTCATGGAGTGATTTTCTATGTAGGCATAGTGGCATGGAGCTTACACAAGAGTAAGCTGCGGTGCAATCCAGTAAACAGAGCAGAAGGGCATGCACGAGCATGCAAACACGGATGTGTCCATGGCATGCAAATCACTTCATAAGCAGGTGAATTACATGCAAATGAGAGTGATGGAGTAATCCAGCAAGCAGATAACTATGTTACCCAAATGCACAATAAGCAATCAAATGTCAACGCTTGTTTAGCCATTGAGTGCAAAGTGCAGCTGATAACTTCCTTTATTTAATCTGAAGTACCTCCACATCCTGATTGTTGGCATCAGAACTCCAAGGCTAAGTCTTAATGTGCCCAAGTGTTGCAACAAACTACTAAAGAACCTTATTAAACTAGTGGGTGATAATCAGGAATATCAAGAAATGCTCCCCACGTGTTACACTTAGCAATAATTTGCTTAACTAACCAAAAATACCTTATAGTGAGATGGGCACAGTTATAGTCAGAATAAAGGCATTTAACCCACTGATCATATGCTGTGAATTGCTCTGCAATTCATTAATAAAAATAAATGCCTCCTTAGATTACTCCTAAAAGAGTAATACATTTTAGGTTAAATAAGGTCATTTGCATTTAATTTAAGCAACTTAGAATGTTAAGATATTAGGAGGGAATTTAATAAAGCCTTCATGGAGTGATTTTCTATGTAGGCATAGTGGCATGGAGCTTACACAAGAGTAAGCTGCGGTGCAATCCAGTAAACAGAGCAGAAGGGCATGCACGAGCATGCAAACACGGATGTGTCCATGGCATGCAAATCACTTCATAAGCAGGTGAATTACATGCAAATGAGAGTGATGGAGTAATCCAGCAAGCAGATAGGCAGTTCTGCATAGCCTGTGTTGGTGTCCGAAGTGTACAAAAAAATAAAAATGGAACAGGGGCTGTAAAAGCCCATTTAGAAGGTCAGGAATTGCATAATAGACATAGTTATGTGCAAAATTATGACCTGTGTATCATAAAAATTATGCAAAATAATATAATAAATATTTTTTTTTAATACTCATATTACATTTGTGCTGCATACAGCAGCACACAAACATGACATTATGAAAAAATAAAAATGAAAAAGTATAAAAAGTAAAAATAAGAAATATGTCAGTATAATGCATTATAGGGCCCTACATGGAGTATGTGCAATGGTAGATTTTGGTGATTGCTAAAGAGGCAGGCCCTGGAAAAGTGAAGTATCCAGGTTGTGTGTACAGATCCGTATGCAAATGAGCTGAGTTACTGAATAGCAAAAATGAGCTACTGTGTCCGCAGATAAAATCTGTGTAGCACCAGAACCATGTTGGTGTCCACAGAAGAGCTAGCTGACATCAAAAAGGGGCATGCCACAAAATGTTTAAGCTGACTGGAGCTCAGCGGTACCGGTTTGTGTGGCACGCCTCTCAACTAAGCAGAGTGTGTGTCCAGTGCTGTTATGCTTTGTTTAGCTGCGGGGTGCATTTTGTACCTGACTTGAGTTCTGCTAAGCATGTCTGAGCATGGGGGTGTGTCCAGACTGCTGAGCAGTGTTTATACCAGTGCTGTGGATTTGCATACCATGCTGCAGTGCTTAGCAGGGTAGGCAGTTAAAAAAAACAAAAAAAACAAGGAAATTGCCTGGGAAAGCCAATCATGTAGAAAATACTGATAATCGCTGTTCCACTTACACTGGTCCACTCAAACCTCTTGATAGGTTCATAGATTAGTACTAAGCTAACTGCCCTTGCAAACCATTTTGAGCCTAGCCAATTATCCCTTGCGAGACTCAAACCCTGCACCTTGTGTTTGTAAGACAAACACTTTAACCATTAGGCCACCCTCCCAACCTGTGATGTACCTTGATGATGTACCTGGCAGGTGGAATGCATCATAGTTAGCCAATCACACAGGCTCCATTTGCAGCAGAGCACTATAATGTATGCATACACCCTACAATCTGATTTTTCCTCCACACTCTACACCACTGGAGTACAGACTTGGGAATTTTAACTGACAGCATGCTAGGGGCTACTGCTACTCTGCTACATCTATATATGTTAGAGGCTGAGGTCAGTGGTGATGTTGTCATTGACAATAGGCATAGACTGAGAAGCAAAAGGGTGTTCAGGCCCAGGGTAACCTTCCAGGAGCTACATGAGCTGGAGATTGTAGAGCGCTACAGGGTAGTCAGGAACATACTACAAGAACTCACTGAGCTCTGCTGCCCTCAACTCAGACCCAGAGTCAAGGGAGGGGAACCCATCCCAGTGGAAACAAAGGTATGTGTAGCCTTACAATATTAGCTACAGGTACTTTTCAAATATCAGATTTGGACATGATGAGGGTCTCACAGGAATCTGCATTGAGGGTACTCCACAAGTTCCTGGATGCCATGTAAACACATGCCAGTGAGCACATTTATTTACCCCACACCCCTGAGGAGAGGGCCAGCAGTATGCATTTCTTCTACCATGTAGCACACTACCCTGATGTATTGGGTGCCTTAGACTGTACTTATGTACACATTAAAGCACCACCTGGTGAGGAGGGTAGAGTCTACGTCAACTGCATCACTCCATCAACTGCCAGATCAAGTGCAATGCCAGGACATCATCATGAATGTGTGTGCTGGCAGCCCTGGCAGTTATCACAACTCCCATATCTGGCATGTATCACAGCTGTACCAGATGTTTGCCAGGAGGGGGCATCCCATATGGCCATCTAGTGGGGGATGCTGGCTATACTCTGGAAATGTCTGACCCAGCTCTATTAGAAATGCTACATCTAAAGAAATCCCAATCCCTCCGCACCACATGCTCTAGAGACCTCAACCTCATTGCCACAGTCAATAGAACATGCTGGAGGGACAGGTTCCTCACCCAGAGACTGCCCATGCTCATGAATAGACTTCCCATACACGTCAAGCAGAGAACCTCACTGACCCTCCTCAAGAGAAATCTTGATGAGTGGATGGGTAATAGAATGTTCACCCCGGGGATCACTCCAGTGGCTGTACTTGTATAGAGGCACTGGCGACTAACATCAGGTGGCACAATTCCAAAGCACTTCTATGGCCTGGGCTTGTAATGGCTCCAGGGCCATTATCCTAGCACACACCTATTAACCTATGAACCTATGATGACATCCATCAGAAATGCACACACACCTACTGAAGAATGCCATAATGAGGCACATGCAAAAAAGAGGAACATCACAGAGCATGTGTTTGGGCTGCTCAAGTCACAGTTCCGATGCCTCAATATATCTGGTGGTGCCCTGCAGTACTCTCCACAGATGTTCTCAGTATGTGCCATGCTATACAATATGATTCTGTGGAAACATCTGTGGCAGTAACATCACAGAAAAGGGACACACAGCACCCCACCAGTGCCAAGGTCCACACAGCCACAATCACAAGGGTACTCGGAAGAGGACCCCCTGAAGCAGTCTCTCTAGGCAGACATAGGCATGCCCAGTATGCTCTGGCATTGGCAAAGAGGCAATGCAGCAATGCATAGCACATGCACTGATATAAAAAGGATGCCAGTCACACTACACAACCTGTTCCTTGTCATGTATTGGCTGTCTACTGCATGCATCAGACAGAGTCAGCCCTGAAGCACTGTTATCTCAACTGCTGCATTTACAAGGTAAGTCACTCTCTATTACAACAAATAATAGACTATGGTACCATATGTATGGACCTGCTGCATGTATGCAAGGGAATAGAGTGGGCTACTGGGCTACCTTCGCTTTGCCAAAGATGGCCTGCACCTGTCACCCCTGGGATTCCGAATACTGGCTAAAGTTCTTCCCGCCCCTATAGTGCCTTTTTCAGGCAAGGTTCAAATGACAAATTCACCACCGTAACAGGAACATGCAAGCAAAAACCTGAGGGTAATGCTACTCAATGCTAGAAGTCTAAATCTCAAAATACACTCACTCAAGGCACTCCTTAAAATGGAGAACATTGATATCTGTGCAATGACTGAGACCTGATTCAAGGCTCCAGAGAGCACCCCTGCACTACCAGGCTATAACTCATACCACACTTTTCGGCCATGTAACCCGGACTGGAACACCAAAGGCGGAGGTGTGTCCATATTCATTAAGGATATCCACACCTCCAGGCGAGTTGCTCAGCATAATGCAGCCGAGGTTATCCAAGTGCAACTAACTCTGGGCAAAACTGCAGTCCAAATTGTAGCTGCTACAGATCCCCCACCATGCCCTAGGATTCCCACTCCTCTTTTCTTGATGTACTGCAAATATTAGGGTTCAACCAAACACCCTAATAATGGGTGATTTCAACTATCCCACCATTAACTGGGAAAACTACTCGTGTAACAACTCCTTCACTCAACGCTTTCTGGAATTCATAAACTCCAATACCCTGGATCAACTTATCCACACCTCCACCAGGGGCAACAATATCCTAGATCTAGTCATTACCAACATGAGTGACCGGTGTTCCACACCTGAAGTCAACGCCTCATTGGTCCGATCCGACCATAAGCTAATTACCCTAGATATCCACATCCTGCCCCCACTCCCGTTAAGGAAACCATGGTAAAAAATTTCTCCAAAGCCAACTTCATGCTTCTTAAGACAGAAGTGGTGAACTTCATGACACCCATGTAGATGGACAATACGGTTATGACTACTGAATCCTACACAATTGCACTTTATAAGCACTTACACAAGTGCATGGATCGTACTATCCCAAACAGAACCAAGACGCTATCCTCCAAAAAAAGGAAGTCAATTTGGTGGTCCCCTGCCATAAACAAACTGTACAACAGAAGGAAGAAACAGTTGCAAAAGAGAATAAAATCCCATGAGTGGAGGAGATCCCTGGTCAGCCTCAGTAAGAAGCTGCGATGCCTGATAAAATCCTACAAAGCTAGTTACGAAAACAAAATCGCCACTGATTCTAAAGACAACCACAAAGCATTCTATACCTATGTCAAGAATCTCAATGGCAACACTCAGATTTGCTCTGAGTTACAGCACAATGGTACTAAATATACATACCCAACTGATATTGCCAACATCCTGGCAGATAGGTTCAGTGCTAACTTTACCCCCCTCTCACCCCCTAAAGAGCCCATCTCTATACCGGAAGAATGCAAAGTTCCTGTAATCATGGTTGCACAAGTAAAAGCCACACTTTTCAAAGCCAAGAACACAGCATCCATGGGACCAGACAACATCCCAGGCTGCGTTTTACATGAACTACAGAATGAACTGGCACCCCACTTAATTACCATGTTCGATCATAGCCTTACCTCAGGCTTTGTGCCTGCTGAATGGCGCACAGCAATGGTTATCCCACTCCACAAGGGGGCAGCCACCACGGACCCCAGGAACTACCGCCCCATTAGCCTGACGATCCTGGTCTGCAAGGTCATGGAATGTATCATCATGGAACTTATAAACAAAGACATTGGTAATCTCCAAACTCTGGACCCCACCCAGTTCGGGTTTGTTAAAGGCAGATCGTGTTTCCTAAACCTGATAGACTTCTTTGAAGCAGTCACTAAAGCCGTAGACGAGGGTAAGGTGGTTCACACAGCCTATCTAGATCTTGCCAAGGCTTTGGACACCATCCTCCACTCTGGAATTATAGATAAACTCACTAAACTAGGTATCAATCCCTATGTCACAAGATGGGTTGCCAACTGGCTCACTGACAGAACCCACACTGTGAAAGTAGCAGACTCCAAATCTGACTTCAGACCAGTGACAAGTGGAGGACCACAGGGTTCAGTCCTGGGTCCTGTCCTGTTTGGTATCTACTTCTCTGAAGTACAGGCAGAAAGTCTTTGGCTAACGAAGTTCACAGATGACTGCAAACTTGGAGCCATAATCGATACACCTAATGATGTGGACATCTTACAAAAGGGCCTCACTGAGACGGATGCCTGGTGTCAAAGCCATGGCCTCAAGCTCAGTGCCAAAAAGGGCACTGTCATCCCCTTTGGTAAAAACTCTGTATCCATGAACTACAACATAGGCGGTAGTATATTTAACACCGAAAGTGTGATAAGAGACTTTGGGACACAGGTGGACAGTGGTCTCTCCTTTGATAATCACATCACCACAGTAGTCAGGAAATCCTTCTACATGGCACACCTCATCACAAAACGTTTCTCATCCAGGAAAAAATAGGTCATTGTTTCCCTCTACTCATCACTCATTAGACCCGTTATAGAGTACAATGCCCCTTTTGGTGTGTACCTCACAAGACATCTAGAACAACTGGGAAGGCCGCAGAAATACCTCACAAAGAGGATTACCACCCTCAAACAGGTGCCCTACGCAGACCGTCTCAAAAAACTCCAGCTTTACTCCATTGCATATCGCCTACTCAGAGGTGATCTCTGCCTAGCATACAAAGCTATGTCAAACCCATAGCTGTTGGACATGCTCCACTTAAAGAAATCCCAATCCCTCTGAGCTACATGCTCTAGGGA